>NC_140944.1:134501107-134731107 GCF_014529385.1 Adiantum capillus-veneris
TATGTCCTTGTAATCAATGCAAGCATGCTGTGCGACGGACAAGACGTGTTTCTTTGCAGCACGTTCGTGAATTTGGCGAGTTCGATCCATCTATTATAGATCGAGTTGTTGCCAATTATAACTCGTCGGACTCTGACGCTGGCCAACAAGCAGCAATCTTGCAACCCAATAGACGTGTTCGCAGGCGCTTTGGTCAAGCAGCATATGTGAGGCCACAAGATGTAGCCTCTGACAGCTCGGGGGATGATCATGCAGAGCACATTCCCAACGAGGCAATGTTTGAGCCCGAGATTGATGAAATGATCGAGACGATCATGGATTCAGAAAGGCTTATCTATGATGATATGAAAAGTGAAGCCGATACGCCATTGTATAATGGGCACGTATGTCTAGATTGAAAGCACTCCTGGTTCTTCTCAACCACTACAAGAGGCTCTTCACATTAGCGACGCTCACACACCGACGCTCAAAAAAAAAAAATCCCGGCGTCGCTATGAGCGTCGCTATAAGCGTCGCTATGAGCGTCGCAAATTTACAAAGAAATTTGCGACGCTCATAGCAACGCTCATAGCGACGCCAGCTGGGGTAAAAAAAATAACCGAGCGCGCCCAAAAACTCAGATCTCAGATCTGAGTTTTTCGGCGCCCTCAAGCAAAGAACAGGTAACGCTCTCCCTCACTCTCTCTCTCTCTCTCTCTCTCTCTCTTTTTCTTTTACACACACACACACACACACACACACACACACACACGAGGAGAGGAAGGAGAGCCAGGTATGCTCCTTCCCTCTCCTCATTCTCATGTTCCCTTCCCCTCTTTCTCTCTCCATCGCGCTCTCTCTCACACACACACACATACACACACACATATAGTGTTTTTGAGAGAGAGAGAGAGAGAGAGAGAGAGAGAGAGAGTGCAAAAACGCACACACATACATAAACAAAGAATGCACACACACATTGAGAGAGAAAAAGAGAGAGAGAGCATGCATAAACAAAAAACGCACGCATTGAGAGAGGAAAAGAGAGAGAGAACATGCATAAACAAAAAACACACACATTGAGAGAGGAAAAGAGAAAGAAAACATGCATACGATCCAAAAAAATGCACACACATTGAGAGAGAAAGAAAGAGAAACTAAGGGAGCGTCGTAGGAAACTAATTAAAATTAAAAGACCTAAAGATCTAGCCGACGAGGAGTTGAACTGAAGACCTATTATTCAAGAGAGAAATGGCATAATCAATCTATCATACTTGGCATGGGTGATAGAAAGGTTATACCATTTATCTCTTTTTATTGGCACACACATCCACACACGCGCACACACACAGGAAGAAGAGAGTTATAACGTCGTAGGAAACTATTTTGAAAGACGTTAAAGATTAGGTTATATGTAGACTTACATTAAATTAGATTTAGGTTTATTTTTAACTAGATTTACATTTATTTAAGCTAGATTTAGATTTATGTTATATTAGATTAGATGCGGGTCTCCATAGACTGCGATGCCTGCATGAAGCGGGTGAAGAAAGCCCTCAATGGAATATAGGGTATTGCTGCCTTCACTCATAGTGGGCTCCGTCGATCCAAAAGTACTGGTGAAATGTCTTCAGAAGATAGGGAAGAAGGTGGATCTTCAGGGCGGCAAGAGTCACTACATCCCCGACACAATGACCATCTAGACAACCTCTAGTCATTAGACTTACGTTAAATTAGATTTAGCTTTATTTTTAGTTAGATTTACGTTTATTTAGATTTACGCTTATTTACGTTAGATCGAGTCCACGCAAGAATTACTTACGGTTTAGGGTTTAGAGTTAGACGAACAGTGAAAAGATCTACTGTGAAAAGATGTTAAGATGAAGTGAAGTGCTACAGCTAGAGAAGAGGCAAAGGGATTTTGTCCACTACATGCAGTATCATGTAGACGTGGGTGTCTAGATTTCTTGTACCCACAAATATAGGTATTGACCAATAAAGACGAGATTATAACCCGGTGGTTCTGATCTCCGTGCACCTCTAGACCGAGGTGTGCGGGGATTGGACATGACTAGAGAATGTGAGGTAAAGAGAGAGAGAGAGAGAGAGAGAGAGAGAGAGAGAGAGAGAGAGAGAGAGAGATAAGATGAAGAATGCCAATAGAATATTAAATTTGTTGTCTAGGTTATAAGTTTTTTATCCTCATTATGAGTAGCGACGAGGATGTGGGACCGTCCAACCGAAACACCTATCTCTCAACGAGGGTCTTATGTCCTTGTAATCAATGCAAGCATGCTGTGCGACGGACAAGACGTGTTTCTTTGCAGCACGTTCGTGAATTTGGCGAGTTCGATCCATCTATTATAGATCGAGTTGTTGCCAATTATAACTCGTCGGACTCTGACGCTGGCCAACAAGCAGCAATCTTGCAACCCAATAGACGTATTCGCAGGCGCTTTGGTCAAGCAGCATATGTGAGGCCACAAGATGTAGCCTCTGACAGCTCGGGGGATGATCATGCAGAGCACATTCCCAACGAGGCAATGTTTGAGCCCGAGATTGATGAAATGATCGAGACGATCATGGATTCAGAAAGGCTTATCTATGATGATATGAAAAGTGAAGCCGATACATCATTGTATAATGGAGCACGTATGTTTAGATTGAAAGCACTCCTGGTTCTTCTCAACATGCAGGCAAAGTTTGGATGGAGTGACACTAGCGTCACAGCGCTTTTCAGGTGATCTATTACAATTAGTTTACTTTAATAGAGCTCATGGTGTATAATGATCTGATAGATTTCTACACGACTGTATCATATTTTTATGTTGTGTAGATTGCTGAAAGAGCACATTCTACCAGCTGACAATGTGATGCCAGATTCCCGAGATGAAGCAAGAAAGATTTTGCGAAACTTGGGGATGGATTACAATTCTATCCACGCTTGTCCTAATGACTGCATTCTTTTCAGAGGGGAATACACAGACATGGAGAAGTGTCCGAAATGTGATTCCGAAAGATATCGAGTAGATCTCCACGGGACAAAAATTCCACAAAAGGTTTTGCGACATTTTCCTTTGCTTCCTCGCATCAAGCATTTCTTCGAATGTAAGTCCATGGCCGCCCTAGCATCATGGCATGAGGAGAATAAATCTTCGGATGGTGTGCTACGAATTCCTGCAGATTGCGCAGCCTGGAAACATATAGATGGAACATGGTCGGATTTTGCCAGGGAAGCTCGAAATTTGCGCTTAGGCCTGGCTATGGATGGCGTAAATCCATTTGGTCAAAGATCAACATCTTACAGTGTATGGCCCGTTGTCATCGTCAACTACAACATTCCCCCGTGGTTGACTACGAAGAAGGGGCACCTATGGCTAAGCTTGATTGTGCCAGGGCGATATAAAGTGGGGAATATGGATGTGTATCTTCGTCTACTATTGGAAGAGCTACAACAATTGTGGATTGGCATAGAGGTGGTGGATATGAGCCGACACACAGGACGACGGAATGCTTTGATCAGAGGTATTCTAATGTGGACCATGCATGACTATCCCGGGCTAACAGAATGCTCAGGTGATCTATTGACACTCCTCTCTCAGACACTGTAAATCTTGTTTTTCCCCATAGTTGATCTATTATCATGTGTATACATGCAGGGCTTCAAACAAGCGGATACAGAGCATGTGTCACATGTGGACCTAGACTGAATGCACGTAGGGCACCCTCACTGAAGAAGCAAATCTACGAAGGTCATCAAGCGTATCTTCCGGAGAATCATGTGTTACGCGACGGCTTTTTGGGAAGAGAGCCACCAAGGATGTCTGCACAAGCATGGTTAGAGCAGAAGGAGATGTGCGATGACGGATTGCCTCCAGGGATGAAGAGACTATCTCTATGGTACGAGTTACCATACTGGCCTCGACTCGTGATCAATCACTTGCTCGATCCAATGCACATATTCAAGAATGTGGGTAATCTACTATGGGACCATTTGACCGGCAAGAAAGATACTTTGGGAGCCAGAGTTGACCTTAGAAATGTGGATCGTATGGAGCAATATTGGCCGCAAACAGCGTCACACTCTTCTAGACACCGGCGCTCTAGTGGTGGCGGTGGCGGTTGTTGTGGGGATTCCGCCACCGATGCCTCCACACCGCCTCGTGTTCGACGAGGCTCTTTACCCTCCCCTTCTTTGCCCGCCCCCACACCAGCCACAGCATCGCCGTCTACGCCAGGTTTTGCACGGCTGACTGTTCCTAGAAGCTACACACCTCTACCTACTCCGCCAGGAGCCACCCCACTCGACACTCCTCGCTTCGGGGCCCAGACGCCGGTGGAGACACCTGACGTCCGTACCCCCATCGACACGCCGCTAGAGACCCCTGCCGGGACACCCAGGTTCACGCGTCACCGGCCAGAGGGCTTGCCTTACTCCGTCGACATCAGCGGCGGCATCATCATGGATGATGACGGCAAGAAGGTGATCTCGCGCATGCGTGGTCTTTGCTCTCAGCTGTTTAGACACTATATACTAAACAAATGGAGTGAAGTACCAAGTGATTTAAAAAACAGAGTCATCAGCATACTTCATGATGAGTTTCCCGTTCCAACACGGGATCAGCGCTTCAATGAAGACCTGATGAAGATTCGAATGCGCGAATACTGCAAACACAAGCGTTCCGAAGTGCAAAAAGCAATCAAGAATGGGTGGAATAGGCCAGATTGGCTGGCCAAAGAAGATTGGAAGAATGCGAAGAAAGCAGCGCGCGAGAATCCCGACAAGTGGAAGCAACAAAAAGATGCAGCCAGAGCGCGAGTAGAGGCAGGGAGCTCGCACCACTTGGGGAGCGGTGGATGGGCATCATTTGAGGCCGATTTTGTAAGTCTTTTCACATTGCTCTTTATGCATGTTCGATAGTTTAGGGTTTATGAGTTTTTTAGTTCTAACATAATGAAATCTTTGTATGTTTTGACAGTGGTCGATGACAGGACGTGATCCCACACCGTACGAGCGCGAGTACGCAGGCAGGAAGGGCTTAAACGCCCTGATGGACATTCTCAGTTCTCGCAGCGGCATGGTTAGTATTACGGTTTACTCTTTTTTATTTTTTGTATTGTTTTATAAATGTCGTTATATGTTTATACTTACTGAAAACTGTCTTATTGTCTTTTTTTGCAGAATCCGACAGATACGCCGCTTGGACGCGATGAGACGTCTGATTAGACGACGTCAGTTTAGCCGTAGCTAGATAGCATTAGTTTAGGGTTTCTCATAGCTTATGTATCATGAGACGGATTTTATACGTCTTTTTGAACCATGTATATTATTACATTTGTCACCGCAATTCCTTTTGCCAATCAATTCTTTATGCCTATGATGTTGTACAATTGTCATTATTACATTTGCCAATCAATTCAGTTTGTCTATGATGTGTACAATTGTCAATTTTGCAAACAATGCGTCTTGTGGGTGACTATTTTGGGTCTATTATTTACCTTTGCACTTTTTTTAAAAAGTGAATCAAGTACAATATGGTTGATGGGTGGCAGGGCATTCAATGCCCTGCCACCAAAAAAATATTCTCTCAGGCGTCGCTATAAGCGTCGTTATTTATGGCTCTGTAGCGTCGCTATATGCGTCGCTATACTCTTCTGTGAGAGCGTCGCTATAGGCGTCGCTATAAGCGTCGCTATATAGCGACGCCTATAGCGACGCTTATAGCGACGCCTATACCGACGCCTATAGCGACGCTCTCGTAGCGACGCTTTTAGCGACGCTTATAGCGACGCCGGGGGTTATAAAAACCCAGTGTATTTCCGTCGCTAAGAGCGTCACAAGAGCACATAACCTCTTGTAGTGAACATGCAGGCAAAGTTTGGATAGAGTGACACTAGCATCACAGCGCTTTTCAGGTGATCTATTACAATTAGTTTACTTTAATAAAACTCTAAATGTATAATGATCTGATAGATTTTTACACGACTGTATCATATTTTTATGTTGTGTAGATTGTTGAAAGAGCACATACTACCAGCTGACAATGTGATGCCAGATTCCCGAGATGAAGCAAGAAAGATTTTGCGAAACTTGGGGATGGATTACAATTCTATCCACGCTTGTCCTAATGACTGCATTCTTTTCAAAGGGGAATACATAGATATGGAGAAGTGTCCGAAATGTGATTCCGAAAGATATCGAGTAGATCTCCACGGGACAAAAATTCCACAAAAGGTTTTGCGACATTTCCCCCTGCTTCCTCGCATCAAGCATTTCTTCGAATGTAAGTCCATGGCCGCCCTAGCATCATGGCATGAGGAGAATAAATCTTCGGATGGTGTGCTACGAATTCCTGCAGATTGCGTAGTGTGGAAACATATAGATGGAACATGGTCGGATTTTGCCAGGGAAGCTTGAAATTTGCGCTTAGGCCTGGCTATGGATGGCGTAAATCCATTTGGTCAAAGATCAACATCTTACAGTGTATGGCCCGTTGTCATCGTCAACTACAACATTCCCCCGTGGTTGACTATGAAGAAGGGGCACCTATGGCTAAGCTTGATTGTGCCAGGGCGATATAAAGTGGGGAATATGGATGTGTATCTTCGTCCACTATTGGAAGAGCTACAACAATTGTGGATTGGCATAGAGGTGGTGGATATGAGCCGACACACAGGACGACAGAATGCTTTGATCAGAGGCATTCTAATGTGGACCATGCATGACTATCCCGGGCTAACAGAATGCTCAGGTGATCTATTGACACTCCTCACTCAGACACTGTAAATCTTGTTTTTTCCCATAGTTGATCTATTATCATGTGTATACATGTAGGGCTTCAAACAAGCGGATACAGAGCATGTGTCACATGTGGACCTAGACTGAATGCACGTAGGGCACCCTCACTGAAGAAGCAAATCTACGAAGGTCATCAAGCGTATCTTCCAGAGAATCATGTGTTACGCGACGGCTTTTTGGGAAGAGAGCCACCAAGGATGTCTGCACAAGCATGGTTAGAGCAGAAGGAGATGTGCGATGACGGATTGCCTCCAGGGATGAAGAGACTATCTCTATGGTACGAGTTACCATACTGGCCCCGACTCATGATCAATCACTTGCTCGCTCCAATGCACATATTCAAGAATGTGGGTAATCTACTATGGGACCATCTGACCGGCAAGAAAGATACTTTGGGAGACAGAGTTGACCTTAGAAATGTGGATCGTATGGAGCAATATTGGCCGCAAACAGCGTCTGATGGATCGATAAAACTCCCTAAAGCACCATGGATTTTCACAGGAGCCCAAGAACGCAAAGTAAAAGAGACCATTCGATCTTTGCGGACCCCCACTGGCGTAATGCACTCGCTCCGAACGTGTTTTACTAAAGAAGGAAAGCTTACCGGTTTGAAGTCACACGATTGACATAAAATGTGTCAGGTACGTTCATAGTGGACTTTAATATCATTGCATAAAATGTGGACTTTAATATTGTTGTTGCACATACTTTACAGTTTATTTTACCGGTTTCCATTGAGGGATGTTTGTCTCTCGACATCCGTAACACAATCTACAAACTTGCAAAGCTGGTGCAATGGATCTCACAAAAGGAGATGAACGTAGACTCCATACCATTCACCAAACTAAATGCTGCGGAGCTTGTGTGCATGTTTGAGAAACATTTTCCTACTACAATGCTAACCATTCAGGTGCATCTTCTTGTTCACATAGTTGATGAGGTGGAAATAGCTGGCACAGTTCATTCCAGATGGATGTTCTTCTTAGAGCGTTTCATGAAAACGCTTAAGGGATATGTGCGTTAAAAGGCACGTCCGGAGGGTAGCATGGCAGAAGGTTGGTTGGTATCAGAGTCCCTAGTGTACATTGGAGAGTGGCTAGACGGATTTGCACGGCTGACTGTTCCTAGAAGCTACACACCTCTACCTACTCCGCCAGGAGCCACCCCACTCGACACTCCTCGCTTCGGGGCCCAGACGCCGGTGGAGACACCTGACGTCCGTACCCCCATCGACACGCCGCTAGAGACCCCTGCCGAGACACCCAGGTTCACGTGTCACCGGCCAGAGGGCTTGCCTTACTCCGTCAACATCAGCGGCGGCATCATCATGGATGATGACGGCAAGAAGGTGATCTCGCGCATACGTGGTCTTTGCTCTCAGCTGTTTAGACACTACATACTAAACAAATGGAGTGAAGTACCAAGTGATTTAAAAAACAGAGTCATCAGCATACTTCATGATGAGTTTCCCGTTCCAACACGGGATCAGCGCTTCAATGAAGACCTGATGAAGATTCGAATGCGCGAATACTGCAAACACAAGCGTTCCGAAGTGCAAAAAGCAATCAAGAATGGGTGGAACAGGCCAGATTGGCTGGCCAAAGAAGATTGGAAGAATGCGAAGAAAGCAGCGCGCGAGAATCCCGACAAGCGGAAGCAACAAAAGGATGCAGCCAGAGCGCGAGTAGAGGCAGGGAGCTCGCACCACTTGGGGAGCGGTGGATGGGCATCATTTGAGGCCGATTTTGTAAGTGTTTTCGCATTGCTTTTTATGTTCGATAGTTTAGGGTTTATGATTTTTTTAATTCTAACATAATGAAATCTTTGTATGTTTTGACAGTGGTCGATGACAGGACGTGATCCCACACCGTACGAGCGCGAGTACGCAGGCAGGAAGGGCTTAAACGCCCTGATGGACATTCTCAGTTCTCGCGGCGGCATGGTTAGTATTAGGGTTTACTCTTTTTTTATTTTTTTTATTGTTTTATAAATGTCGTTATATGTTTATACTTACTGAAAGCTGTCTTATTGTCTTTTTTTGCAGTATCCGACAGATACGCCGCTTGGACGCGATGAGACGTCTGACTAGACGACGTCAGTTTAGCCGTAGCTAGATAGCATTAGTTTAGGGTTTCTCATAGCTTATGTATCATGAGACGGATTTTATACGTCTTTTTGAACCATGTATATTATTATATTTGTCACCGCAGTTCCTTTTGCCAATCAATTCTTTATGCCTATGATGTTGTACAATTGTCATTATTACATTTGCCAATCAATTCATTTTGCCTATGATGTGTACAATTGTCAATTTTGCAAACAATGCGTCTTGTGGGTGACTATTTTGGGTCTATTATCTACCCTTGCACTTTTTTTAAAAAGTGAATCAAGTACAATATGGTTGATGGGTTGCAGGGCATTCAATGCCCTGCCACCAAAAAAAAATTCTCTCGGGCGTCGCTATAAGTGTCGTTATTTATGGCTCTGTAGCGTCACTATGAGCGTCGCTATAGTCTTCTGTGTAAACGCCGCTATAATCGTCGCTATGAGCGTCGCTATCTGCGTCGCTATATAGCGACGCTCATAGCGACGCATATAGCGACGGTTTTAGCGATGCCGGGGGTTATAAAAACCCAATGTATTTCCGTCGCTAACAGCGTCACAAGAGCACACAACCTCTTGTAGTGTTGGTCCTCTATCTCCGGTGGGTCTTCAATAGTTGGTTCTTGAAGTGGCTCTCCTTTGTAAGGCTTTAGTAGGCTCACATGGAAAGCATTGTGTATAAACCAACGACTGGGCAACTTAAGTTGATAGGCCATCTCATTGATCTAAAAAGAGACCATAGTATCTTTTTGCTAACTTAGCATAGTACTTTTGGTGTCCCGTAGGATTCTTGCCCGTCATGTGTATGAATCGAGCCTTGGGAAATTTAAGCAGGACCCAATCATATTTCTTTAAAGGCTTGCGCTCTTCTCTGCGTATTAGCAGCAGCCTTTTGCCTTTGCTGTGAGATAGAGATAGCATCCTTAATCTTTCAAAAAGATTCTTGTAGGTCTTGACTATACTCATCTGCAGTGAAGATCTTCCCATGTACCTTAAGTAGCATGGGACTTTTGTATCTTCTCTCAATTACCTTGAAAGGTACTTTTCCCGTGGAGATATATACAATGTTATTGTAGGTATACTCCACTAAGGGTAAGATTTTTGCAAGTCTTTCTCATTCTCTTGCTTGCCATGGATATTTATGCTTTTGTAACTACCATTATTAACGCTTCTACTATTGCACACACAGTTCACCCAAGTGACTGCATCCATGCACTCTTCGCATATTCTGAATGGCTTTATGTAGTGGTGCCAAAGAGCTTTCTTGGCATGAGAAGGTGTTGAACAAGGAACACAAATTATAGATATTTTGTTTTCAATTAAATTAATTAATCTTACTTGATTAACATAATTTAACATTCTTCACAAAATTAAAGTTAAATTCTTCTCATTTATTTTACTACCAAATTTAAGCACTAATATTTGCACGACAGCTGCGACTAAAGGATCCACGTGCAAACTCAATACGAGGATCATGAATGTCAACTATCTGTGGAGGAGAGGTAACCGCGTGCCAACTACGCTGATACACATCACAGACCATGAGCACCTGCCAGCAGTCTGGTATCTCACCGTATGAAGGCACAGGGTAGAGTTCTTTTATGTGGTAGACTCTCAAACGAAACACAACACGCACCCATACTAGGTGACCTTCATGCCCCACCACCTCGAGGGAAATTACAGACCAAAATCTTCTTTTGCTCTCCGCCAAGATCCAGCAGCTGCACAGGTCTAAGGGTACCTCTCCATCGCAGAGCATGCTCCATTCCAGAAGGTCTCCATTAAAGCTTATACTGTGCCCATCTAACTTGAGCTCGTACATTGTAATTGTCGGCAGCACAGTATTAAGGTCCTCATGATCGGTGATTTCTACCACCAACAGCTGGCCTGCGGGTTGGAGGGCCACCACTTGGAATTTGGAGTGATCGCTGCAAACCTCTGCTGGTGGTGCAGTCAGATGCGCGCTTGCCCATTCATCTCTGCAGGCGTCGTAAGCGCAGAGCGTCATGTAGGGAGCGCTCGTTACGTTTATGAAGAAGAAATGAGCTTTGGCAATCATCTGCTGGATGATAGTGTTGCGGTGGAGGGTGGATTCCGGGACGACCTGAAGAGGCAGCCCTGGCGCAAGCCTCCATTGATCAGTGAAAGAGTCATAGACCTGAAGATGAGCAAGAGGGGCCAAGGCTGAAGGAAGAGTGTGATCGCGGGTGTTTAGTAGGCGGAGATGGCGTTTGCTGCCATAGCATGCCGTCAAGCGTTCCAGCAGCAAGAAAAATCCGGAGGCGCAGTCGGGGTCGGCTCGGTCTCTTACGAACATGTGCATTGCAAAGGGAGCGGCGGGCAGCTGCAGGCTCCTATGTACAACAGAAAAATTGCCACGACCGGCAAACCGTTGCTGCATCCGGACGGCCGGACAGTCGGGTAACGGACGGAAATCACCCGTCAATGGATTGGCGACGATCAGAAAAGGAATGTGTAGGATGTCCTCCCGCCAGCAGACAAGGCCTCCTGCGCATGCCGCCTTGTTGCTTACTTGCAGAAGAGAGCTGGGTGCGCCATCGCTATCCTTTCCTTTCGCGAGATGAAATATAAAGTTGGTATTCCCCCCTCTTGCAAGGCTAGTTAATTCATTTATTTGTATGAGCGGGAAGACATCACGAGGTCTGCGCCGGATGTCGAAGCTGCGGATCAGGTTGTACCTGCTAGGCCCTGTGGTATGCGTCGTGAAAAGAAGGCATGAGAATGGCGTTAATGGAGGATTCTTCTGATGAGGGCTGCGCCAGCTGACGATGCAGGGAAGGAAGTCGGTCAGCACGTGGCGCCACGCCTTGCAGACATCGCGCCGCCGGACGAGGCAGCGCACGGGCACCTGCGACAGCACGAGCAGGACCAACTCCGGCTTCATTCCTTTCGGCCATCCAGGCATCTGCACGATGGCCTCCCTCAGCGCCTTCTTGTCGCGATGGCAGCCACACCAATTGTCAAGCTCCAAGAGCGGAGGCCGGCCCGCGGCCACGACGTTCTGGTGCATTAATGCCATTCTGCAAGGCGCTCTCTCTCTCTCTCTCTCATGCTCATAATATACTAGCCAATATAAGTTTAGAGGACGTTTGTACTTCCGCCTTCTAGACTTCTCACAATATGATCAGGGATTGATGTAACCTTCCCTTATACCCTCCTGTTAATTAAAAAGGATTGACGCATTTCATATTATAATACATTAGTATTGTCCTCCCTTACTGCTATCCTAAAATTAGTAGTGTCCCCTCTTACGGCCCATTCCATATAATACATCAGTATTGTCCTCCCTTGCTGCCCTCCTAACATTAGTAGTGTCCTCCCGTACTGCCCTCTCTGCTACGTGCTCTATTTAATAAAAACCAGTCTGTTTAGTTGGTTTTGCCAAAGAAATTTGTTGCTATGGTTTAGTGACGTTGATGTGTTGATATGGTCTTTGGTGTATTGTGGGTCATAAAGCGCTTGTTTACATATAGTAGGTAAGGTAGATTGTAATGTGAAGAAATTCGAAAAGTAACTTGGGCTACTAACCTAGTCATATAGTAGACGTCTTATTTGAGTTTGCAAGGCAAAGGGTGTTGTTTTGTTTGGCTGCAAGAAAACAAGAAAAACCATATGGATAGTTAACTATAAACCAGTACCGAAATGTAGCAAACTACAAACCATATATAGTGCACGTCATACAAAAGTGTCTTACAGAAATATGGTGGAGAGTCGGTGCTATATCCCCAAGAATTATAAGAAACAATAGCCATTCCCTGTCTCGTAATTTAGTTCTATCGTCCAAGCAAACACATAGATGTGGAGATTTGGATGGAGATGAGAAATTTCGACGACTTGTTGACACAGTGTTTTATCTGCCGATTTGTAGACACTTTCGTTGTCATTATGCTCATGTTCTTATGGATTGTTGTAACCAATCCATTATTTAGTTTATAAAGAGGAAGACTTTGTCTTTTCTCCTTGTATCGATAGCATTTGGTAGCTTGATCAAATGCATCCTTCTCCCACTTCAACATGGCATACATATTTCCTAAGCAAGATTCCATTCTCTGGTTTCTATCATGAGATCTTCTCAAGGATAATTTAAATCCTTCTTGTGTCTATCTATATGACCATCATCTCTCTACGAGTTCTTCGATGATCTTCTCTATGGCTACAATCGCTTCTATATTCATCCACTCTGTCATAGTCTCTTTATCTTTCATATCTCAGTTATGTCTACTAATATGTAATAGAAAACATATGTTTGGTCTGATACACGAATAAACTCTTTCTTTTGATAATGAAAGATTGCAAGCTACAATTGATACCCTTGTGAAGAGATAGGATTTCAATCATCTCGATTGCTCTTACTCCGGTCTCTAGGTCCATCCTCATGGTTACTACCTAATGAGATGGAGAGAGAGAGAGAGAGAGAGAGAGAGAGAGAGAGAAAACAATAGACACACCATGTATTCTCCCAAACATTGATTCATATTGAGGATAAGATCCATATATATAGGTGAGACCAAGTTGAGTAGAGTGATCCATATATAGCTTCAACACCCTCGCTCAAACAAAGGTCTCTAGCTTTGGATGAAAAATCCCTTAAAAGTACAAGCAAAAAATTCAAGCCCTTATACAAATGTGAAAATATGGATTAGTAATGATATGAAAGTGCTTTGTGTATCTATGTACAAATATACAAGTGACCAAGAGGCCACAATATGCAACTATGGAGTGTGCACAGTACATGGTACCTACCCATATGATTACAATGTCATATGTACAAAGCTACCATAATAGCAGAGAGGCTAATTTAGAAAGAGTGAGACTAAAGCAACTCTAAGCTCTGAGTCAAGAGGATGAAGCATGACTCATTGAGGCCTTTGGTAAGAATATCTGCAATTATCTGGTTACTTGGACGATGTTAAATTATGATAGTTTCCTTGTGTACTTCATAGCGAACATAATGATAATACACCACAATATGCTTTGGCTTGTTATGTTGAGCATAGTCTTTTACAAGACTAATAGCACTCTGATTATCACATCGCAAGGGTGTGCTAGAAAGAAGAGAATGACAAATATCAACCATCTAGATTAGCTCACAATCTGCAAGTAATGCAAGAACATATTTGAACTCGATCGTAGAAACTGCAGCACAACATTGTTTCTTGTTGGTCCAAAAAACAAGACAACCATTAATGAAGAAGCAATTGTTTCTAGTAGATTGCATAGATAAATGCGAGCTCACCCAATCTAGAGATTGCATAGAGTCCAATGTCAATTGTCATGATAGACCAAACGAAAATCTGTAGTGCCTTTTTAAGTATTTCAACACACATTTTGTTGTAGACCAATGCTCAAGAGAAGGACGCGCAATATGTTTTCCAAGATATCTAGCAAAAAACAAAATATCAAGGCGAGTGTTCGTGCCAACAAACTCAAGACATCCAATCAAGTTAGCATAAGGTTGATTTGTGACACATTGACCACCACTTTCAAAAGTGTTTTTCGTAGAACGTGCAAGACAAAGAGCATTGACCAAATGTGAAAATTCCAAACCAAATTTTTTAATAGTATCTACATTTAGCTTTGATTGTTGAAGTAACAAAATACTTTTCGTGCGGTTTCTTTGAATCTGAATACCAATACATGAGTGAAGCTCTCCAAGATCTACCATATCAAATGATGAAGACAACAACTTCTTGACTTGTTTGAAGAAATCTCAAATCATTGGAAACAAAGATGATATCATTCACATAAAGAGCAAGAATAAAAAATACTATCACCTTGATGTTTTATATATATAAGTTGGGATTTGAAGAGCAAGAGATAAATCCTTCAGAGGTGATAAAAAGATCAAACTTTATATACCATGCATGCAAAGCTTGTCTGAGACCATATAATGTCTTATGACGTCGTTGAGCAACAAGATATTTCTTATCTCAAGTAACAAACCCTTCTGGATACTCCATATAAATTTTCTCATTCAAAGTACCATTCAAAAAATAGTTCGCACGTCCATTTAGTGAGTCTCTAAATCAAATTAAACAGCAAATGCCAACAAGACTCGAACACAGTGTAATGCGAGCAACTAGTGAAAAGATCTCTTGATAATCAACATCAACAACTTGAGAATAACCTTTAGCAGCTAATTGTGTTTTGAATTTGTCAAAAGATCCATCTCCTTTTACCTTTGTCTTATACACCCACTTATACTTGATAGTTGTACGACCTGGAGGCAGATCCATGTATCTTCAGAGATAAAAGAATCATACTCTACTTCCATAGACTCTTGACATTGATGCTTTTCATGTGGAGAAGAGATAGCTTCAGTATATGTGATAGGATCTTCAGAAGTAGAGAAAACATTATCAACAAATTCATTGTCATAAACATGACAGGAAGCATGTTCGAAATCAATATGTAAATCAACAAAAATGTCAATATCATCATTATTAACATTCAGAATTGATGATTGTGAAGAGGGAAACTACTCTTTAGAAAGATATTTATTATCTGAAATAATGAGAAACCTTGAAGAAAATATTTAGTACATCAACATGATCCATGGACCATGAGCCTTCCATAAGCAGTTCATTGAAAGTAGCATCATGATTCAGGATCACTTTCTTGGAGGGGTCATAGAATATGTAGCCTTTAGAAATATCAGAATATCAAATGAAGATAACTTTAAAACCAGGAGCATCAAGCTTTTCTCGTGTCTCTTTGGAAACATGAATATAAGCAATACATCCAAAACTTTAAAATTGAAATACAGAAAAAATTTCACATGTCCATGCTGTGATGTGTATCTTACCGGAAGGAGTAGCTGTAGGAAGATGATTCTGAATAAATAATGTTTTCAAAGTAGCTTCAACCCAAAAAACATGAGATAACCCAGGATGAATCGACATACATCTTACAACATTGAGAATAGTGTGATTCTTTCATTCAACAGCACCGTTCTATTGAGGTGATATGAAATAGTGTATTCATGATGAGGAACACCAATGTGAGCACAATAGTTTGCAAACTCTCAAGAAGAATATTTGCCTCTATTATCACTGCAAAGTTTCTTGAGGCGATGACGAGTTTGAAGTTTTGAAGCCTTATGAAATTGTTCGAAAATAGACAAGGCCTCAAATTTTTTTCTAAGCAAAAAATTAGTGGTATACCTTGTGTAATCATCAATAAACATAATGAAGTAAAGATATTGCGCCGATCTTGATGAAGGTAGAGGTCCACATATATCAGTATAAACAAAATCCGATATATAATGAGAATAAGCTATATTTGAGAGAGGAAAGGGTCTACGATTGTGTTTTCCAAGAGCACAAAACTCATAGATTCCCATCTGAGGATAAGTTTTAATATCCATGTCATGAGAAAGATCACGATGATGAAGATCAAAGAGTTTTGAGAAATTAGCATGAACAAAACGGTGATGCCATACCTTGCAATCATGATAACCTAGATCAATGAAAATATTTGCTACAAGATCATTGACAGAGAGTTAAAATAGATTACCGTTTTAAGAAGCAGTCACAATAGTTTGTCCATTTTTCTCAATACGAAATTTGGTATGATCAAATCCAATAAATAGACCAAGGTCAATAAGTTTAGGAACTAAAAGAAGATTACGTTGAAGATCTAAAACATGTAGCATCCTCGCAATACTTGAGTGGCAGAAGATAAGGTACCAAGATATAAATCTCCAATACCCTTTACTTGACAAGTCGTATCATCAGCAAGATAAACAACACACTAAACAGGTAGTGTAAGATAATTATGTAACCACTTTGATTGATATGTCATGTTTCTAGTAGCACTAGAGTCGATAATGAAAAGTGAACCATCATGTACATGAAGTAATCTATATGGAAGAATTGAACATAAAACACAGCTTGTTTTTGGTAAAATATTGTTATGATGTTCAATAGCATATGGTCTATTGAGATCTATGTCGAATCAGTGTTTAAAGCACATGTAGGTGGGATAACCAAATCGCCCACAGTAATCACGAGAATAATAAGGATCTCTAGATAAACAAGATTGTTTAGTGGTAACATTGTGTTCTTCATCATATTGACGTACCCGACAATCATCTTCAGTACGGCCATTTCTATTGCAGTAAGAAAAGTGCTTGCTAGGAAATTTGAGACGAGAGAAATTATTACCCCAACGATCACCTTTACGGTTTCCTCGTTGAAATGGACGTCTTGGAACATAAAAAGCATGTTTCAGTTGTTGTGATTTGGTCTCCTCTTGTGAAATCATAGTTGTATCATGACCAGTATTTCATCATTCTTGATGTTAAGAGTAAATATGCAAGTTTTATGAAAATCTAGACCCTCTTTGTTAGAAAGAATGGCAATAATGTTATCATAGGAAGAGTCCTCATTGTATGAAGGAGAAACACGTAATCAATTGTTTTTGTGGAACAAGATCATTGATAGCAGTAGGCTAACTAATAATAGATTTGAAAGACTCATTATTTCCTGTCATAGCAGTACCCCGGGGAGGTCACCTAATAAAAATGTAACCTATCACGTGAGTTCAACAGAAGGGTATTTAAAGTTCTTGAAACTTACAGAAATATATATACAGAAGGGCATTATTTTTTCAAATTTGAAAAACCTACAAATTTTAAAAGAAAAGGGTACATTATATTCCTTACAAAATTCACAGATAAGGGGTTTTACAAACATGTCTTGAATGCACGTAATATGGTGATTTTACACATAGTGAACCCCCCGAGAGCAGTACTAACTTCATATTGTAACTTGCAAAGAAAACCTCTCAAATAAAGTATTTTTGTAATAATCTGTTCTGAAAGTTTGCAGTTAGATACTTCCATATGTTGTGGAAAGTAGGAACTTCATACACATCATATAAAGGAGAATCCACAAGAGCCAAAAGAGGGTACCCATGAGATGATTTATCACATCATTGCCAATCTGTATACATAAAATACCAGTCTTCAAATACAGGTCCTTCAGTGAAAAGAACATTGTTGAGACATTGTCATGATCCGGATCAATAGGCTGAGATGGACATACATAATACTTTCCAACTAGGAAATCTTTATCCTTGAAAAGGGGAATAGAACGCTCGCTAGAAGAAAAACTATTGATGAGAATAATCATAGCCATATCTGGTTGCAAGAAGACATATAAGATAAGATCGCAAAATTTATACAACATATACGATGAAGGCCGCAACTGAGGATGAGAGAGAAATATTGTGGTCGTAGTTTGTGAATAATAAGCCAAAGAAGGATTGTCAATGAACGTCCAAAGATGATGAGAAACGATACCCATAAATAGAGGTAAAAGGAGACTTCAATAATAAAAGAGTCCTCAAAAAAGAGTGATGTGAGACTCAAGATGGACGACCAAAATATGAATAGTAAAATGCTAAATTTGATCAAAACAATTGATGCTAGAAATGGTTGAAAGCACGGTTTGGTGGTACAAAAAGGACTCTTCTTGACACAACATAGGCTTGGTGGTTCATGTATGTAAAAAGAGACGACCTTTTCATTGGAATAAGGGAGGGGCCATATATTTCTTTTTCTTTGTTTTTGAAGACGGTTTTAACTTTTGAAAAAACTCTTGAGAAGAGGTGGGATTGAGGACACGACCAAGGGGTATTATGGTTTGGTGCTTTGACGCTCTCTCTCTCTCTCTCTCTCTCTCTCTCTCTCTCTCTCTCTCTCTCTCTCTCTCTCTCTCTCTCTCTCTCTCCCCCCTGTAGCTACACAGTGAAGCTTGATTTCATAGATTGTTCCCTCTCTCCCTCTCACACTTGCTCCTCCAATGGACCGTCTACAAGAGATTATTGCTCGGGTGATCCAGTTGTTCTCTTTTGATGACGAGTTGGAAGGTGGTCCAAACACGGATGAACAAACACAAAGCCATTCCATTAGCAATTCCATTCCGACTAATCAGGAGTTTCTTTGTGATTATTGAGCTGCAAAGAAACGCGAGCAGAGAAGCAAAGAAATGCATCCTTCTTGTGCTCTTGGATTACCAAAATTCAAGACAAGAAAGAACATTTGCGCAGCGGTGGCACGGTCTTGGCGCAAGCAAACACTAGGTCTACCAAGGAATGAACAGAAGAAAATATTCCAACAACTCTTGGACCATCAAATATTTTTCGAGATGCAGAAAACAAATTTTAGCAATGTCAAAGACACCGTTCTATCGGGTGTGCGCAACTCTTTGACTCAAATTAAGATCTCGCACTCAGCAAGTGAGCTTTTTGTGAAGAGAATCTCTTTGACAATGATCTTGAACAATAGTACAGGTAAGACCTCAATAAACCAATCTAAAATTGCTAGTGTCCTGGGTATCCATCGAATATAGTTGTTGCAAGTTCAAGATTGGAGAATAAAGATGATTAAGTGTTGCTATTGAGTGATTGTGAGAGACAATTGCCTCAAGTAACCACTATCATTAATGAAACAAGATATTTGGTGCATCCCATTTGGACATCAGAAACCACAGTTTCACCTAACAAGAAGTAAATATGTAAGAAGAGAATTGGAAGGAAAAGTGTTGTCAAGCATCTTGTGCATCTACTTGATGACTCTAAGGTAACAACAACTCTTAGCAATTATGATTTGTTTGACAATCCTTAAGGCTGATTTGGTCAAGATATCACCAAATTTGGTAGTCTACTATATGACAGTGGGTGTGTACGGTACCTTACAAAGGTTATACAGTACCAGTGCATTCCTATGTAGTTCCAAAGTTGTCCTACATAGAACCGAAGCCCCTGTTGTGCAGTACCAAATTTGGTGTTCAATTGTTTACTAGTAATTCCACGGCATATCTATATAGTACCAAAGCCTTTGTATAATACCTTTTCCTTCCCTAGAGGCACCAAAGCCTATCTATAGAGTATCAAAGCCTCTCTCTTTTTTACCAAAGCCTAATTATGTAGTATCAATGTCTTTGTGCAATACCAAACCTACTCCATGTATAGTACCAAAGCATTCTTGTTTATCACCAAAGAATTTGCAAAGTACCCATATAATACTCTTCTGCATAGAGTTCTACCATGAGTCAAAAGTAGCAAAAGAGTATCAAATATGACTTTTTGTTATATGGCAATGGTCCTCCACATTACCAAAGGTCTTTGTGTAGTACCCAAGCCTCTGTAAAATACCCAATTTGGTACTCTCCTACATGCCAATGGTTGTACATAATACCAAAATCCTAATGATAGTACCAAATATGGAAATAATATATATATAAAGTACCAAAGCCTCACTCTATTTTACCAAAGCCTAATTGTGTAGTACCAAAGTCTTTGTGCAGTACCAAGCCTACTCCCTATATAGTACCGAATCATTCTTGTTTATCCCCAAATATTTTGCAAAGTACCCATATGGGTACTCTTTTGCATGGAGTCCTACTATGAATCAAAAGCAGACAAACAGTACCAAGTCTGACTTTTTGTTTTATGGTAATGGTCCTTCACATTACCAAAGGTCTTTGTATGGTCCCTAAGCCTCTGTAAACTACCCAATTCGGTACTCTCCTGCATGCCATTGGTTTTACATAGTACCAAAATCCTAAAGACAGTTTCAAATATGGAAATATTATATCTATAGAGTACCAAAGCCTCACTCTATTTTACCAAAGAATAATTGTGTAGTACCAAAGCTTTTGTGCACTACCAAACCTACTCCTTGTATAGTACCAAAGCATTCTTAAATATCGCCAAAGCATTTGCAAAATACCCATATCGGTACTCTTTTGTAGAGAGTTCTACTATGAGTCAAAAGAAAAGGAGAATACCAAATCTGACTTTTTGTTATATAGAAATGGTTTTTTATTGTACCAAAGGTCTTTGTATAGTACCCAAGCCCTTGTAAACTACCAATTTGGTACTCTCGTGCATGCCATTGGTTGTACACAATACCAAAAGCCTAAAGACAGTACCAAATATGAAAATAGTCCTTTATAGTGCCTGATGTTTTATGAATAGTCTCAAATTAGAATAGCACCAAATTGTTTTGAATAATCTCAAATTTGACTGGTTTTGGTGTTGTCCAGCTCCCAAATGCTATTCTGTTTCATGGGGCAATGGATGTACAGTACCAAAGGCCCTCAGAAGAACCCACTTGGCTATGTATTGATGTGTATTGGTTCTATATTGTATCAAAGAAGGTAGAAATGAATCATTCTTGTACCCAACAGGACATTTTTGTACTCTACAGTACCATAATTGGTATTGTCTACAACAAGTTTTTCTCAAGGGTGCGCTATGTAGTCATGTTAATGTATAACATGAGTTAAAAAAGAGGGGTTTTAAAATGAAAAAATTTTATCCAATTTAATAGAGATACATTAAAATAAGGGGTTTATATATTCAATTTTAGAAAAAGGATCATGAAATAAGGGGTCATTTTATTCATCTAGACATTTTAAAAGATGGGTTTTAAAAAAAAGAACCCGAGCAGTTTTGGCAGTTTACCATCTTCATGAAGTTGGAATTTTCTAACCTTTTTTGTTTTGGTTACATAGATTGTGCTATACCAAAGATTCAAGAAGGCTGGGCCACACTCGTCGTGTCTCTTAGATGATTTGAGGCATTAAAGCCATACTTTGTTCGAAAGTTGAAAAAGAGGTATACCTCCTGTTGTTTATCCCATGTGCAGATGCTCTATTTCAAAGAGGCTTTTAATCAGATGCGAACGAACAAGTTTGGGTATCACGAGAAAATTCACCTTTGCACTTTCTCCATATGTTGTAGAAGTGATGATACAGGAGAGTGTTTTTCAAACCAAGCAGTATGTAGCATATCACTAGTATGTGAGAATCCATCATGTGCCTGAAGCTTCCAAATAGTGAATACAATGCCAAGAAATTCTTGATGGGAGACTACTCCCAATGTGGTGTACGGAAGTTGATATCTTGTCCGAGTGAGATAGTATAGGATAGCAGGGAGGTGTCTGTGAAGGTTTTCATGGATGTTGGAATGGGACAGGCTGATGTAGGGGGAGTGAGAAGAAGAGAAAGGACTTGATTGTGCAACAAAAAAAGTGCAGCTTTTCTTAGACTATTTTCAGCCTACCTCACAACCTTTATCAAGCACAACTTTGTCTTCCGCTAGTAAGCCCAACAATTCAAGGATTATTTGCTCAAGTTTCCTAGCAATGTCCTTGTATCTGTTACCATATACATGTGGTAGTGATGTGTGTGAACACACTAGGACCACCGGGGCATTTTTTCCCTCTTTAGGAGGTTTTTTCCCCCGTGCGTTGTATATACGCCCATCACTCTAGGGCTATCGATCTTTCCATTTCACACTAAGTATCACACTCTCTATTGTGTGCCTTGAGCTTCCTTCGTCTTCTCCAAGTTGTGTGTGTTTCTCTGCAACCCTAATTCCAACAATAGGTATCAGAGCAGGTCACGTCCTCCCGGGCTTAGTCGCCAGCTGCTCCAGCACACGCCTGCTCACTTTCTCCGATTTCAGTGAGCTTTGGCGAGCGTTCGCAGGTCGACAAAAATTTTGGGTAAGCTCGAAGAACTTGGTCTACTCAGAATTTTGATTTGGGCTCATTTCGGCCTCCGTTTCCACTACAGGCAGTACTACACAAGCTATTTCATCATTTTGTGTAGAATTTCTGTCAGTGCCGTTTTTTGCATAACATGTCCTAGATAGTCTTCTACGGTTTGTGCTATATAGCACAGGTTGTTCCCGCTCCGTTTCTCCTATTTCCGGACAGTTTTCACATCAGGTGCAACATTTACCATGGCTGACAACAACACAGATGTGTTCAAGATGTTTGCTGTTGAGGACAGGTTGGGTGGGGACAACTACCCTATGTGGGCTTATATGATGCAACATGTTCTTGTGTCAAAGGGTGTCTAGAACATTGTGCAGGGCATTGATGTACGTCCTGGTTCTGAGGATGTAGGCGATATTGAGGATGTTGCAGGTCTTGCTGCAAGGATTGTAGCTGTTAGAGTTGTTTTGCCTACGGCAGAACAAGCTCGTTGGGATGTTAAGGATACGCAGGCTCATGCATTGATTGCGTTGTTTGTGAAGCGCACCATCGATCCTCACATCCGTTCAACAAATCTGCAAAACAGGCTTGGGATATTTTAGCAGGTCTTTATGCAAGCCTCAATGAGCCTAAAATTGCTTTGCTGCGTAAAGAGCTAGAGCCGAAGATTATGCATGAGGAAGATGATATGGACACTTTCCTTGCTAGTGTCAAGGATATCAATGAGTAGCTTATTTCTACAAGTGAAGTCATTTAAGATAGATCCCTTGTGCAGACTGTTCTTGATGCCTTACTAGATTCCTACAAGACTTTTGCTAGTACTTGGAGACTGATGACCTATCATAAAATCTAATATCTAACCAACCCAAATGATTTTCTCATATTAAATTGATCACTTAATGTGGGAGAATAAACGGGAACAAGTGTTAAGATATAGATATGTGCTTATAGATCTATCTCAACACGAGGCCAATGGTAAAGGGGCCCAAAAGGGAGATGGTCTATCAAAGAGCAAGGCTAACCAATGGAGCATAAGACCTTAGGGTTAGCTTCATTGAAGACCTCCAATAAATGTGTGTAAAAGTCCTTTGACCTTAGGTAAGCTAGGGCTGAGCTTGAGGTGGGAACCCGGCCCAAGCTCGAGGTGCTTGTCCTGCTTGAGGTGCTTGTCGTGCTTGAGGTGTTTGTCATGCTTGAGGTGCTTGATTAAGATTCTTGAGGTGCTTGAATGGCTCCATGCTTGAGGTGCTTGACTTGCTGCATGATTAAGGTACTTGAGGTGCCTTGAGAAGCTTGCCTGAGATGCTTGTGGGAACACCCCCTAGTTCAAGTGCTTTGTCATACTTGGTGAGTAAGGTGCTTGATCACCTAAAGTCAAAAGCATTCCTACAAGAGGGGGGGCGAGCCCTTTTCCTAGGGGCTAGAGAGAGAACACCCACTCACACACACAAGGGAAGCCCCAACTTGAAGAGGCAGTAAGGACACATGTCAGGTCCCTACCCATGTTACCTTCATGTGTTGCTTGAAGCCTATTGGCTAGGCTTCAAAGGGGTCCAATGATAAATTACTTGAATTATCTAATTGATTTTGCATTTATCAAGTCCTCTCTCTCAAAGGGGAAAGGGGGACACTTGTCCCAAGGCTACCCATGTTGCTTGTAATGGCTCTTGCTTGTGATTGGCTAGGCCTGGGAGGGTCCAATGAGCTTCAAGCATGAGCTACAAGGGGGGGTCGACCCAAGATAGCTAGGGGCTTGCTTGAGGGGTATACTCACCCACACACACACTCAAACACTCTCATTGTGTGCTATGCAAAGTGCAAGAGCTCCCTCTCCAAGGAAGTAGAGGTTGAGAGCCTACACCAACACTCTTGGCTATGGAGTGCAAATCCAACCAAGAGCCATGCTTCAATGCTTGAGCTTGTCATCTCCTTCTTCTTCATTACTATGCTATTATGTATGCTAGCTCAAGAGTTATGATAAGTGAGGAACTAGCTCTTTCTCGTATGAAATGTTTCTTCTTCCTCTTCCCTACCCTCATTCCCTGCTAGCTCTCTCCACCTTCGAAGGTGTTTGAGGTCTTGGGACTGAGGCTTGGTATAGTTAAATCTTTCTTCAAGTTTAGGTTATGTTATGATGGTGATGCATGAAGCTTTCCATCTTCATTGCTTCACCTAGGTCACAAGGAACACAAAGAATGTATTGTAACAAGTCTCTCTTTATGGGAGAAATCATAATACAAATGCCTATTGGAGGGGGGACCGGCTCCACATAAATCCGGTCCTCAACTGTTGTCATGTTCTCTAAATTCTCTCTCTTGCAAAAGTATTGTCTATGCCAAGTTAACTAATTGCTATGATTATGTTGATATCTTCAATTATGTCTACCCGCTATGCTCACAAAATCATTTCTTGAAAGTATTCTCATTTAATTCCGCTACTCTCAAATTGAATAGGCAAATTCCATTACATTGGTATCAGAGCATTTGGTTTCTCTTTTCTTGCTTAAGAAGAGAGGCCCTTAAGTAGCCTATAAATGGTTGATGTTGTTAATTATAATAGGGTAAGTGGAACTGGGATCTAATATCGGTTTTGTTAAGCCCACTATGTGGGGGATGGTGCACACCTCGGGAGCTTTGGACTTAATAATCGAGTCTTTTTAGACTTGCCTACGGCTTTACCATTATTGAGCCATAAGAAGTCCAAAAGGAGCTAGCCCTTGGCAATTCCGCTATGTTAGACCTACTCCTCTACTCTCTATAATTAACCACTTTGAGCCGTGGGTGTAGATACTTAATAGCCGATTTTCAAAGGCTAAGAGGAGTGGCAACTAAGGTTTTGTATTGCCAAAGCATACACTAAGTACATACATAAAATTTTGTTAACATGGCTGACAATAATCAAGAGAGTAGAATGAACATTGATAGCTTTGATTTTGCACATGAAGGTGCTAATGATGATGCTCCCATGTTTGTGAATTATCTTGTGACTAGGTTGCAACAAGCTATGGGCAACCCTACTTTGCAAGCCAAAGTTACTCAACAACTTCGTGCCTATGGAATTTCCCTTCCTCTCCAAGAGGAGAGAGAGCTTAGGAGGCCTCTTGAAGAGACCCCCAAAAGAAGACTCTCTCCCATTCGAGAGGAGGAATCCAAAGAGAAAGAAAGCAATGAAAGTCTAAGTTCTTCTGAAGATGTGGCTCCACGAAGAAGGCGGTCTAGACGATCGCCTACTCCTCCCAAGAGGAAAAGAGCAACCCATAGTCCTTCTCCTCATCACTCTGAAAGGCAAGAGAGGAAACAAAGGAAGAAAAGGGCTAGGAAGAGGTCACCCTCTTCTCCTTCTTCTTCACCTTCCTCCTCTTCCGATGAAAGTTATGGATATTCTCCTAGAGAATACAAGAGGGGAGGACATCGCAAATCATTTCCTACATGGCGAAGGTCACAAAAGCTAAAGAAGTTCAAGGAGGGAGGAAAGAGTATCTCTTTTCTCACCTACGATGGCACCTTTGGTGCTACTGACAAAGTGTTGGCCTTCATCCAGCAATTTGATGTGGCCTTTGGGGACGAGGGCTTCACAGAGTCCTCCAAGCTACGTCATGTAGCTATGCAATTCCAAAAATCAGCTCATCAATGGTGGGCTAGCCTTCGTGGCAATGGAGAAGCCCCAAAGACATGGAAAACTCTACGAGTTTCCATCATGAAGCATTTTCTGCCAAGCGATACTAAAGATAAAGTTCTTATCGAATGGCGCGGCTTGAAGCTTCTCTCTCATGAGTCTATCAACAAGTATGTAGACAAGTTTTGGTATTTACATCTCAAAGCTACTGTCTTTCAAAAGATAGACTTTGCCGAGCAAAGACAACAATTCTGTGCGGGATTACCTGAAGAGATGGCCGAATATATCAACTCTCAACGGCCCGGTACTATTACCGAAGTAATCCACCACACCATGGTTGCTTCACGCATCAATTTCCATCAAGGGGCTAGACGTAATGTCAAGCCCATGGAAAACAAAGATAAAAATGATGCAAAGGGGAAATCCAATACTCAAAATAATTCCCAAGGCACTTCCAACAACAACAACAATCGTTCCAAGGAGAAGGGAGTTTACAAAGGTAAAAACAAACTCTCTCCTGAAGAGCTTGAAGCTTTTCGCAAGGACCATAAATGTTTCAAGTGTGGGGAGCAAGGACATGGCTATCGTTCTTGCCCCAAGAAGAATACTCGCAATGAGACTCCTAGGGCTTCCACCATCGAAGCTCCAAAAGAGGATGCTCATTGCAAAGGATCATCACTCTCCTATGCTTGGGGAAAGGTAAGAGAGCATGATGACTTCATCTTGTTTGACCCTGGCTCTACTCTCAACTTCATATCAATAGAGTTGGCCACCAAGTTGGGCATTCAAGCTTTTGAGATGGGAGATATAGTAACAGCTGATGCAGCTTTCAAGGGACAACAAGCCTCCGTTACTCCCTTGATTGGGAAGTTGAGGCTTCATGTCCAAAGCTATGTTGACAAAGAAGATTTCTTCATCTCTCCTCTCCAACATCAGGATGTTATCCTAGGGGCACCATGGTTTGATCGCATGGCTGCCAACATGAAGTTCCCTGAAAGGAGAATTTACTTCACCTACAGGGGAAAGAACATGTATATAGATGCTAGTGAGCGTGGTCGCACTATTCCACTTGTAAATCCTCTTTCTTTTGATAAATCAATGAAGAGCTCAGTTTCTGCGTACATGATTTATGTCAAAGAGTCTCTAAAAGCTAATAATGTTTCATCAAATGAAAATGATAGGAATCAAGAAGAGTTAGACTTGTCTACTTTTCTAAAAGGATTCCAAGATGTGTTCATCGATGATATCCCTATGGACCTACCTCCAAAACGAGGGGATGATGACCATCGTATTGAGCTCCTTCCAGGAAGCTCACCGCCTAACAAACCTCCTTATCGAGTCTCACAAGCTCAACAAGAGGAGATTATGAGGCAAGTACAGGAATTGGTAGACAAAGGGATGGTGAGGCCTAGTTCCTCTCCCTTTTGTTCTCCAGTCCTTTTAGTGCAAAAGAAAGATGGTACATACCGTATGTGTGTGGACTATCGAGCACTAAACCATATCACTATCAAAAACAGATTTCCCGTGCCTCGGGTAGAAGATCTGTTTGATAAGCTACAAGGCTCTACCTACTTCAGTAGGATTGACCTTAAGAGTGGCTATCATCAAATAAGGATAGTGGATGAAGATATCTAAAGACCGCGTTTCGCACAACGTTTGGACTTTATGAATATCTAGTCATGCCTTTTGGCTTGACTAATGCACCAGCTACGTTCAATCGTTTGATGGAGAAAATTTTTAGACCATATCGAAAATTCACTGGAGTGTTCTTTGATGATATCATCATCTACTCCAAGTCTTTGGAGGAACATAAGCAACATCTCCAAGTGATTTTTCAAGCATTGAGGGAGAACAAGCTTTATCTCAACCAAAAGAAAAGCGAATTCTTCCTTCAGGAGATTCAATACTTAGGTCATATTATCTCTAAAGATGGTATCCAAATGGATCCATCAAAGTTAGAGGTAATAAAAGCATGGCCTAACCCAAGAAATCTACATGAGCTAAGAAGCTTTATTGGTATGTGTGCATACTATAGATGCTTCATAGCAAAATTCTCTCAAGTAGCAGGACCACTACACGACTTAACTAAGAAGAACGTTAAGTTTGTATGGACTGCTAAGGAGCAAAATTCTTTTGAAAAACTCAAAGAGAAGCTTACTTCCCAACCAGTCCTCGTGCTTCCGGATCTCTCAAAGCCATTTGAGGTCCAATGTGATGCTTGTGGTGATTGCCTTGGAGCGGTTTTACTTCAAGAACGGCATGCCATAGCATATGAGAGCCGAAGGCTCAATGGTGATGAACGAGTCTTGGGCATTTATGAGAAAGAGCTTTTAGCTGTTCTACATGCCCTAGACACATGGAAGCACTACCTATTGGGGACTCCATTTATCCTACGAACCGACCACCAAAGTCTCAAGTATTTCATGACGCAAACCAAGCTTTCCGACAAACAAATGAGGTGGGAAAATTTTCTTTCGCAATTTAATTTCCATATTGCTCACATAGCTGGTAAGCACAATCAAGTTGCCGATGCACTTTCACGGCGACCAAAAGTTAATGCGGTGTCTATAGCTACTCACGATGATCTATCCTCTATGATAGATGAGTATGCTACTGACCCTGAATTTAGAGACATAATGTCAGCCCTTTCTTTGGGGAAGAAAGAGGAACCATTCACCTTGCAGGATGGTTATCTTCTCCACGGCAATAGGCTATGTGTTACCCATTCCCTTCGTGAGAAGGTTATGTATGAATCCCATGCTCCTCCATATGCGGGGCATAGAGGTATTCAACCTACTCTCCGAGGAGTAGAGACGTACTTCTATTGGCCTACCATGAAAGTGGACATACAAGAGTATGTATCAAAATGTGTAGTATGCCAAAAGACCAAGTATGATAGAGGGAAGCAACCTGGATTACTCCAGCCATTGCCTATTCCAAATTCACCATGGGAGAGTATATCCATGGATTTCATCTTTGGATTACCCAAGTCTATCCATGGGAATACAGGAATATGGACAATAGTCGACAGGTTTAGCAAGCAAGCCCATTTCATTCCTGTCAAAAAGACTATTAAGGCACACCAAATGGCAACTCTCTTCATATCTCAGATTTTCAAGCACCATGGATTACCCACATCCATCGTGTCAGATAGAGATCCTAGAATGACCAGTAATTTCTGGAAAGGTCTCTTTGAAAATCTAGGAACAAGATTGAATTTCTCTTCGGCCTATCACCCACAAACGGATGGCCAAAGTGAGATAGCCAATCTTACGATACTTGATCTACTCAAGAATTATGTTACCGAAGTAGATCAATGCTCACAATGGAAAAAGTACTTACCTCTTGTAGAGTATGCCTACAATAATACTGTACATACTTCTACGGGAAAAGCACCTTTCGAGATCATAGAGGGAAGACCTAAAAGTCCCTTGCTACTGAAAGTACATGGGAAGATCTTCGCCGCCGATGAGTATAGCCGTGGCCTACAAGAATCTTTTCAAAAGATTAGGGAGGCTATAGCCATCTCTCAACAAAGGCAAAAAGCTGCTGCTGATAAGCACAAAAGAGCCTTAATGTTCAAAGAAAATGATTGGGTCTTACTCAAGTTTCCTAAGACTCGATTAAGGCAAACGACGGGCAAAAATCCTACGGGCCATCAAAAGTATTATGCTAAACTAGCAAAAAGATACTATGGTCCTTTCCAAATCTTGAAGCCTATCAATGAGACGGCTTATCAACTCAAGTTGCCCAACCATTGGATTATACACAATGCCTTTCATGTAAGCCTGCTTAAGCCCTACAAAGGAGAGCCACCAATTGAACCAATTATTGAAGACCCTCCCGAAGTCGAAGACCAAGAAGAGGTGCTACAACCCGAAGCTGTCCTTTGGCATGAAGACAAGGTACTACGACATGGTAAGATAATCCGACGGTATCTTATTAAGTTCAAAAATTATCCTTTTGAAGATGCTAAATGGATGCAAGGAGTACAACTTAAGGATAGTATGAACCTTGTCAATGCTTACAATGCTACATTAGAGTAAGAAAATGTACAAATTTCTTTTAAACGACTCATGTTTTTGTCTTATATGACTAGTCCTCTTTTTAATTGTGCACAAATTTAACTAGTATGCATGCTTAGAATCATGTTTGTGATGACGACGTCTCTCAAACACCAAGTAGAATTTTTCACTCTACTTTGGGAGAACGAAATGGACTAAAGAGCAGACATGCTTGCGGCAGCTATGTCTCCCAAGCACCAAATGGATTAGTCATCCATCTTGGAAAGATGTCGTAGGGTAAAAAGGGATCCTTTACCCGCTAAGTACGATTGACTAATGACTAAGACTTTATCTCTTCTACCTCATAGTCGAGGACGACTATGATTTCAAGAGAGAGGTAATGTCATAAAATCTAATATCTAACCAACCCAAATGATTTTCTCATATTAAATTGATCACTTAATGTGGGAGAATAAACGGGAACAAGTGTTAAGATATAGATATGTGCTTATAGATCTATCTCAGCACGAGGCCAATGGTAAAGGGGCCCAAAAGGGAGATGGTCTATCAAAGAGCAAGGCTAACCAATGGAGCATAAGACCTTAGGGTTAGCTTCATTGAAGACCTCCAATAAATGTGTGTAAAAGTCCTTTGACCTTAGGTAAGCTAGGGCTGAGCTTGAGGTGGGAACCCGGCCCAAGCTCGAGGTGCTTGTCCTGCTTGAGGTGCTTGTCGTGCTTGAGGTGTTTGTCATGCTTGAGGTGCTTGATTAAGATGCTTGAGGTGCTTGAATGGCTCCATGCTTGAGGTGCTTGACTTGCTGCATGATTAAGGTACTTGAGGTGCCTTGAGAAGCTTGCCTGAGATGCTTGTGGGAACACCCCCTAGTTCAAGTGCTTTGTCATACTTGGTGAGTAAGGTGCTTGATCACCTAAAGTCAAAAGCATTCCTACAAGAGGGGGGGCGAGCCCTTTTCCTAGGGGCTAGAGAGAGAACACCCACTCACACACACAAGGGAAGCCCCAACTTGAAGAGGCAGTAAGGACACATGTCAGGTCCCTACCCATGTTACCTTCATGTGTTGCTTGAAGCCTATTGGCTAGGCTTCAAAGGGGTCCAATGATAAATTACTTGAATTATCTAATTGATTTTGCATTTATCAAGTCCTCTCTCTCAAAGGGGAAAGGGGGACACTTGTCCCAAGGCTACCCATGTTGCTTGTAATGGCTCTTGCTTGTGATTGGCTAGGCCTGGGAGGGTCCAATGAGCTTCAAGCATGAGCTACAAGGGGGGGTCGACCCAAGATAGCTAGGGGCTTTCTTGAGGGGTATACTCACCCACACACACTCAAACACTCTCATTGTGTGCTATGCAAAGTGCAAGAGCTCCCTCTCCAAGGAAGTAGAGGTTGAGAGCCTACACCAACACTCTTGGCTATGGAGTGCAAATCCAACCAAGAGCCATGCTTCAATGCTTGAGCTTGTCATATCATTCTTCTTCATTACTATGCTATTATGTATGCTAGCTCAAGAGTTATGATAAGTGAGGAACTAGCTCTTTCTCGTATGAAATGTTTCTTCTTCCTCTTCCCTACCCTCATTCCCTGCTAGCTCTCTCCACCTTCGAAGGTGTTTGAGGTCTTGGGACTGAGGCTTGGTATAGTTAAATCTTTCTTCAAGTTTAGGTTATGTTATGATGGTGATGCATGAAGCTTTCCATCTTCATTGCTTCACCTAGGTCACAAGGAACACAAAGAATGTATTGTAACAAGTCTCTCTTTATGGGAGAAATCATAATACAAATGTCTATTGGAGGGGGGACCGGCTCCACATAAATCCGGTCCTCAACTGTTGTCATGTTCTCTAAATTCTCTCTCTTGCAAAAGTATTGTCTATGCCAAGTTAACTAATTGCTATGATTATGTTGATATCTTCAATTATGTCTACCCGCTATGCTCACAAAATCATTTCTTGAAAGTATTCTCATTAAATTCCGCTACTCTCAAATTGAATAGGCAAATTCCATTACATGACCCAAGGAAATCCTGAAGTTGTCAAGTTTGATGGATTATGCACATTGCTGTTGCAAGAGTCACTTTCCAGAAAAAACAGGACTAGGTAGCGTGCAGTTGAACAGGCTTTTATTGCTTCTCAAAGAAAGGGTGGTAACAGTAATACAGCCACTTCTTATGGTTCTGCTGCGAGTGGAAAAAATTATGTTCCTAATGCTTCTGCTGGCAGCACTTCGTCTGGCAATTCTGGTGATAAGGGCAAAAAGAAGATGCGCTGCCATTATTGTAAAGCCAATGATCACTTGATCAAGTTGTGTCCTAAGTTGAAGGCCAAAGAGGCTAAGAAGAAAGAGGGTGGTTCCACTACAAATGCAACCATTGTTGAGTCTTCTGTGAAAGGAGACTGTAATGCTGATGTTGATGCAGAATGGGCTTTTAGCGCAGAGTGCACTTACAATCCCGATGTCCATGATGCATGCTTGTCAGTTGTTGCAGATTCACATGTGTGGTATTTCGACAGTGGTGCTACAAAGCACATTACCTCACATCGTGAATTGTTTACCTCTCTCGAGTCAGTCCCTCATGGGAATTCAGTCACTTGTGCCAACAACGCCTCTTATCCAGTTCAAGGAGTTGGAAAGATTGTGCTCACTGCTGCTAATGGTAGTTCCTTCACACTTGTTGATGCACTTTATGTACCTGGGATCAAGAAGAATCTCTTGTCTGTATCCGCACTTGCTAGACTTGGACTTGTAGTGAAATTTGTGGATGACAGATGTACAGTTCATGATCTCAGTTTTGGTGATGAAATTGTTGCATCTGGCCTTTTGTGCCGTGGGTTGTATAAGCTCACTTTGTATGAAAAGTGTGGACAAAATTTTGCAAATGCTGTTGCAGATTCAAGGGCTATTTCAGATGAAAAACTTTGGCATGCACGTTTTGGTCATCTGAATTTTTCCAGTTTGCTGCGTTTGCAGAAATCTGATATGGTTGCTTCTTTGCCGCCTCGTGAAGCACCAGTGTCAAACATGTTTGTAAAGGCTGTATTTTGGGTAAGATACAGCGTTCTAAATTTCCAAAGGATGGTTCAGTTCGGGCCACATGCAGGTTGCAGCTTGTGCATAGTGATATTTGTGGGCCCATGCAAACTTCGTCCTTGGGCAATTACCTGTACTTCGTGACTTTCATCGATGATTACTCCAGGCATGCATGGGTATTTCCGCTTAAAGCGAAGTCCGAAGTTTTTATGTGCTTCAAACAATTTCTGGCTATGGCTGAAAATGTCTCGAAATGTACTATGGGCACCCTCTGTTCCGATCGAGGGGGGGAGTATATGTCTCATCAATTTAATGCATTTCTGTCTAGTCGTGGGATAAAACACCAATGTACAGTGCCTTATACACCTCAGCAAAATGGTGTTGCTGAGAGGAAAAACAGGTCACTGACGGAAATGGCACGATGTATGGTCAAAAGTCAAGCTTTGCCGCATTCTTTTTGGCTTGAGGCCATTATGTATGCCACTTATGTACTTAACAGGTGTCCTACAAAATCTTTGCACTCTATTACTCCATATGAAGCATGGCATGATAGAAAACCTTCTATTGAGCACATGCGTGTTTTTGGCTATTTGGCATATGCTTTGGTGCCACAAGTGCAGCGCAGAAAATTGGATGATAAGGCTATCAAATGTATTTTTGTTGGTTATAGTGCTGAAAGCAAATGTTACAGGTTGTATCATCCGCAAACAAAACGTATTCTGGTTTCTCGGGATGTAGTGTTTGTGGAAGATTCTGTTAAGCCCTCGCTGTCATGTACTAGAGACAGTAATGTAAGCTCACAGGACATTTATGACACTTTGTTGCCTCTTTTCAGTGGTGGAAATACGAATGTAAGTTCCAATGAGGCAAATGTATAGCCTATGGGGGTTTCTGAAAATGTTCTAGATCAGCCTATTACTGATGCAGATGTACATGATGTACTTGATGAGGAAAGGGCTGAAAATGAGCAGGATAGAGGTATGCCAAAATGGCTGGTGCACACTTTGCGTGACAGTAAATTGGATGCACCTTTGTCTAGTCGTACTCGTTCAGGCTCTCGCCATGCATCTTATGCATCAGATTGTTATGCTTTGGCTGTGTCTAGCTTACATGATGTTGAGGAGCCTCTGTCTTTTGATGAAGCACAGAATTCAAAAAATTAGATGGCTGCCATGCAATTAGAATATGATGCACTTATAGAAAATGACACATGGACTTTATGTGATTTGCCTCCTGGCAAGAAGGCCACTGGTACGAAGTGGGTTTACAAGTTGAAACGCAAGCCGGATGGTGAGATCGATCGCCATAAGGCTCGACTTGTTGCAAAGGGTTATGCACAGCAAAAAGGCATAGATTATGAAGAGACTTTTTCTCCCACTTGTCGTATGACTACTGTGCATTTTCTATGTGCATTGGCAGCTCATTTTGGTTGGGATGTACATCAATCAGACATTGTTACTGCTTTCTTGAATGGTGACATATTTGAGGAAGTTTATGTAACGCAGCCTCGCGGTTTTGTCATAAAAGGACAAGACGACAAAGTGTGCAAATGTAACAAGGCTTTGTATGGGTTGAAGCAATCTCCTCGTGCTTGGTATGAGAAAGTTGACACTCATTTGGTCAAACAAGGCTTTCGTAACAGTCCAACAGAAAGCACATTGTATGTAAAGCGTGAGGGTGATGTACTTCTCATTGTGGTTCTTTATGTTGATGATTTGCTCATCACTGGACCAAATGAGAGACATATTGCTGAATTTAAGGCTGATTTGAATGCTACTTTCAAGATGAAAGATTTGGGGCTGTTGCATCATTATTTGGGTATACAGTTTAAGCAGTGCGATGGTGGTATTGCCTTGTGGCAGAAAAGTTACATAGAGACATTGCTATGTAAGTTTGGACTTGAGGATTGCAAACCTATTGCCACTCCCATGGAAACAGGTTTGAAGTTGAGTCTACATGATGCTGGTGATCCTGCTGATGTCACTCTTTACCAAACTGCTGTTGGCTGTCTCATTTATGTATGCAACACGAGGCCGGATATTCAGTTTGCAGTCTCATAGGTCAGCAGATTTATGCATAGCCCAAGGTCTAAGCATTGGCAGGCTGTCAAGAGGATTTTCCGCTACCTTAGTGGAACTTTACATCTTGGCTTGTTTTATCCCAAGGGGGGATCATTGCCGCCAGACTTACATGCTTTTTCGGCGCACTCGGATTGGGCTGGTTGTTTTGACACACGAGTGTCCACAAGTGGTTTTTGTTTCATGCTTGGCAGTTCATGTATATCATGGTTGAGAAAGAAGCAACCTACTGTGGCCACTTTGAGTTGTGAGGCTGAGTACAGGGCAGTCTTCACAGCTACGGTTGAGTGTGTATGGCTCAGACGCCTTATGGCTGATTTGGGTGTTGGACAGGACACTGCCAACACTATCTACACTGACAGTCAGAGCGCATTGGCAGTTGCGAGGAACCCAGTTTTTCATGCTCGCACAAAGCACATTGAGGTGCATTACCACTATGTCAGAGAGAGGCTCTCAGCAACAGAGATCAGCTTGGCTTATGTGCCAACACAGGACAACCTTGCAGATCTTTTCACAAAGGCATTGTCTCGTGAGAAGCTTGAAGCTTTCCGCAAAGCTTTGGGCTTACTCCCCTTTGTGGACTAATCCTGTCCTCAGGGCATGGCACTTCCCTTTACTCATGTGCCAGCTCTCGTTCACCGCATCACTCCAGGGGGATTTGTTACCATATACATGTGGTAGTGATGTGTGTGAACACACTAGGACCGCTGGGGCATTTTTTCCCTCTTTAGGAGTTTTTTTCCCCCGTGCATTGTATATACGCCCATCACTCTAGGGCTATCGATCTTTCCATTGCACACTAAGTATCACACTCTCTACTGTGTGCCTTGAGCTTCCTTCGTCTTCTCCAAGCTGTGTGTGTTTCTCTGCAACCGTAATTCCAACAGTATCAATTATTGACTTTGCAAAGAATTATTGTTTAAAAATTCAGAGTGAGATTCAGTCAATGCATTGTTATCTACTCAAGTCACAATACTTGTGCACATCACTTATGTAAGAAATGCAAAAGGTGGTGTTCAAAAGACGTTACACTTTTACATGTCAGATGATAGGCAACACGATACATTGTTTGTGCAACATTGTTTCATGCTTCCCGACAAGTGGTTGAAACATCATGGACATTGTTTGAAGCACCATTGGGTGTGGTCAAATGGAATTTCTTCACAATTCAAAGCCCGTAGACCTTACTATATTGTGGCCATGTACTATCAGATGACAAGCTTGCACATGATGTATAACTTTGTAGCATACGGCCATGGAAAAGGAGAGGATGATGGGGTAGGGGAAATCATCAAGAGGACCTTGATGCATGAGGAATTGAAACCAGATGGCTGGCCTATGAAGTGTGCGACTAATGTGGTCAACTTTTTGAATGCAATTTTTAGCCTAGAGAACAGTCTAATACACAAAGAGTCTTTTGGCTTATTGGCATGGATGATGTGAAATGCGATCTCTAGTGGGACTGTGAGTTCATCATGGGCTCCTGCTCATTTCATTGTGCTAATGGATATTCAAAGGACAACCATTGGGCCATGCTCTTTCAAACACTTTCATGCTTTTGCGATCCATGTATGAGTGGGCTATGGAGAAGATGCAAAAATAGAATTCATATAGAAGAATGGAAATATGTTTCCATTGAACCACTACAAGAGTCTCTAAATACAGGAAGAAACAACAAAGAGGATTAGGAGGATGATGGATATTCAAATTTATGCCGATGAGCCAAGTTTCTATCTTTCCACTATATAAAGGATGCCTTGAAATGTTATGTGGAATTTTGTCCATTGGGGATAACTTTGCAGTGAAAGCAGTCGAGGCTAAAGAGGACTTCTACCTTCTCCTAGATAGAATACATCTTTTTCTCCTCATGATTTATTGTTTTTCTTGCTATTCTTCACTTCCTCTGTTCAATATTTGATATTGATGTACATTAATTGTCAATCTCTGTACCAACTTGCCCCTAACCAATACCAAAATAATACTAACCAGCACCAAAAGGGAGCTAACGAACACCAAAGTGACAACAAGCAGTCCAAAACATTAACCGTGGAATCCCTTACATAAGCTCATGTACCAAAAGGGAGCTAATCAGTACCAAAGTGATGACAAGCAGTACCAAAATTTGGTACTGTATAATTCTTACATAAGTTCATGTACAATACTGTGATCATTTGGTGCAAGACAATGGATCCAAGCTGCAACTTAGGGTGAGTCAAATACAAGTGATGCACAGTAGGGTCTCCAAAAGCTGACGAGCATGAAGTGAATAGTGTCAAATTCTTTAGAAAATTTGGTACTTGATAGCATCAAGTTTGGTACTACATAGCACAAAATTTGACTTTGTTCTAGCACCAAATTTGGTACTATTCTAGCACCAAATATTGTACATTTTCACCATTATATTAATACCAATGTTTCTTGTTGCCCACCTCTGTGTCCACATGCGAAACCTCTGCCATACTATGCCGCCAGGTCTCATAGTATTCTTGGTAGAGTATATCTACCAGGCCAAAGAGGAGGTTAGAAGTATGTGTAACTTAACCTCTGAAACACTCAAGGCTGACATGAGTTACCTGCAAAGTACTTCTGCCTCACATGCACTATAGGAGGTACTTCACATTAGCGACGCTCGCAATGTGCCGCTCAAAAGTGAAAATCCACGACGTCGCTATGGGTGTTGCTTTTTGCTTTGTTATATAGCGATGCCCATAGCGATGTCGACAGGGGTAAAAAATAAACCAAGAGCGCCAAAAACTCAGATCTCATATTTGCGTTTTGGCACTCAAGCAAAAGAGGTAAACCCGCGCTCTCCCTCTCTTTTGCTTTCTTACACACACACACACACACACGAGGAGAGGAAGGAGAGCCATGTATGCTCCTTCCCTCTCCTCTCTCTCCTTCTCTCTCTCTCTCTCTCTCTCTCTCTCTCACACACACACACACACACATTGTGTCTTTGAAAGAGAGAGAGAGAGAGAGAGAGAGAGAGAGAGAGAGAGAGAGAGAGAGAGAGAGAGAGTACATACATGCATAAACAAAAAAAAACACATACACACACACACACATGCATAAACAAAGAATGCATACACATACACATTGAGAGAGGAAAACAGAGAGAGAGAGAGAGAGAGAGAGAGAGAGGAAAAAAGTAAAGAGAGAGAAATGAGAGAGGGAGATATATATATATATATAAACCAAAGAGAAAGAGAGAGAGAGAGAGAGAGAGAGAGAGAGAGGAGAAAACAAAGAGGAAAAGAAAGAGAGAGAGAGAGAGAGAGAGAGAGAGAGAGAGAGAAACCAAAGAGAAAATAGAGGGGGAGAATACGGAAAGAGAGAGGTAAGGGGAGTAAACAAAGAGAGAGAGAGAGAGAGAGAGAGAGAGAGAGAGAGAGAGAGAGAGAGAGAGAGAAGTAGAGAAAATATGAAATGAAATGTTATATTAAGATTTAGGGTTAGGTTAGATTTAAAATTACATTTAATTAAAATTAGGTTAAATAAAGATCTAAGATCAAGTTAGATTACATTTAAATTATATTTAAATTTATGCTTAATTTAAAACTAGGTTAGAGTTAAGATTAGGTTAAGATTTAAATTAGATTTAAGATTAGGTTAGATTACATTTAGGTTTAGGTTAGATTTATGTTTATGTTGAGTTTAAGATTAGGTTAGATTTAGATTTACGTTAGATTTAAAATTAGGGCAAGATTTAAGATTAGCTAGGTTAGATTTAAGTTAGATTACATTTAGGTTTAGGATTTAAGATTGGATTAGATTTAGGTTTATGTTGAGTTTAAGATTATATTAGATTTAGATTTAAAATTAGATTGGATTTAGATTTAAGTTAGATTACATTTAGGTTTAGGTTAGATTTAAGATTAGATTAGATTTAGGTTTATGTTGAGTTTAAGATCGATTAGATTAGATCTCAATTTGTGTTAGATTTAAGATTAGATTGGATTTAGGTTAGATATTAGGGCATGTCAATGAAGGCTTTACCCAAAGATCAAACACTAGTTACACAACAATATGTATATTCCCATGAGAATCTGACACCTATCAACTCACCCACTAACCATGTTCAATTAGCTCAGAATCACCATATGTTCAACTAGGCTAGATTTAAGATTAGATTTTGGATTTAGTTTTTATATTAAAATCTACCTTCGGGATTTAAAAAAAATTAGAGTTAGGCAAACGGTGTTCCCTCTCTTCCTCTCTACGGAGGCGACCTTAAGTTGGAAAGCTTTCAACGGCATGATACTCAGATTGGAGGCCAACATGTAATGTGCAAAGTGGTCCCTCGAACAAGAATCTTTTGTGAAGAGATGTTAAGATGATGTGAATTGCTACATCTAGAGAAGAGGCAAAGGGGTTTTGTCCACTATACGCACTATCATGTAGACGTGGGTGTGTAGATTTCTCGTACCCACAAATATAGGCATTGACCAATAAAGACGAGATTATAACCCAGTGGTTCTGATCTCCGTGCACCTCTAGACCGAGGTGTGCGGGGATCCGACATGACTAGAGAATGTGAGGTAGTTTACAGTGTGAACAAAGAGAGAGAGAGAGAGAGAGAGAGAGAGAGAGAGAGAGAGAGAGAGAGAGAGAGAGAGAGAGAGAGAGAGAGATACAAGATGGAGGATGCCAATAGAAGATTAAATTTATGTCTAGGTTATAAGATTTTTACATTCATTATGAGTAGTGACGAGGATGTGGGGCCATCCAACCGAAACACCTATCTCTCAACAAGGATCTTATGTCCTTGTAATCAATGCAAGCATGATGTGCGACGGACAAGACGCATTTCTTTGCAGCACGTTCACGAATTTGGCGAGTTTGATCCATCTATTATAGATCGAATTGTTGCCAATTATAACTTGTCGGACTCTGACACTGGCCAACAGGCAGCAATCTTGCAACCCAATAGACATGTTCGCAAGTGCTTTGGTCAAGCAGCATACGTGAGGCCACAAGATGTAGCCTCTGACAGCTTGGAGGATGATCATGCAGACCACATTCCCAATGAGGCAATGTTTAAGCTTGAGATCGATGAAATGATTGAGACAATCATGGATTCATAAAGGCTTATCTATGATGATATGAAAAGTGAAGCCGATACGATATTGTATGATGGAGCACGTGTGTCTAGATTGAAGGCGCTCCTGGTTCTTCTCAACATGCACGCAAAGTTTGGATGGAGTGACACTAGCGTCATAGCGCTTTTTAGGTGATCTATTACAATGTGTTTACCTCAATAAAAAACTCTATATGTATAATGATCTGATAGATTACTTACACAAGTGTACTGCATTTTTTCGCTTTGTAGAATGCTCAAAGAGCACATACTGCCAACTGATAATGTGATGCCAGATTCCAGAGAGGAAGCAAGAAAGATCTTGCAAAACTTGGGGATGGATTACAATTCAATTCACACTTGTCCTAACGACTGCATTCTTTTCAGAGGGGAATACATAGACATGGAGAATTGTCCGAAATGTGATTCCGAGCGATATCGAGCAGATCTCCACGGAACAAAAATTCCACAAAACGTTTTGCAACATTTTCCTCTGCTTCCTTGCATCAAGCATTTCTTCGAATGTAAGTCCATGGCTATCCTAGCATCATGGCACGAGGAGAATAGATCTTTGGATGGTGTGTTACAGATTCTTACAGATTGCGCAGCCTAGAAACATATAGACAATACATGGCCGGATTTTGTCAGGGAAGCTCAAAATTTGCGCATAGGCCTGCTGGCTATGGATGGCTTAAATCCATTTGGTCAAAGATCAACATCTAACAGTGTATGGCTCCTTACCTTCCCCTTCTTTGCCCGTCCCCACACCAGCCACGGCATCGCCATCTACGCCAGGTTTTGCGTGGCTATCGGCCATTCTTGGCTACACACCACTAGCTACTCCCGGGAGTGCTCCCGGGAGTGACCCCAGTCAACACTCCTCGCTTCAGGGCCCAGACTCTAGTGGAGACACTAGCCATCCGTACCCCCTTCGAGACGCCACTAGAGACCTCTGTCAAGACACCCAGGTTCACGCGTCACAGGCGAGAGGTCTTGTTGCTTGTTGTACTCGATCGACATCGGCGGAGGCATCCTCTTGGATGACGAAGACAAGAAGGTGATCTTGCGCATGCGTGGTCTTTGCTCTCAAGTGTTTAGACACTACATACTAAACACCTAGAGTGAAGTGCCAAGTGATTTAAAAGATAGAGTCATCAGCACGCTGCATGATGAGTTTCTTGTGTCAAGTCGGGATGAGCGCTTCAATGAAGACCTGATGAAGGTTCGAATGCGCGAATACTGCAAGCACAAGCGTTCTGAAGTACAAAAATCAATAAAGCATGGGTGGAACAGACCAGATTGGCTAGCCAAGACGATCAAAAGAATGCAAAGTGAGCAGCGCGCCAGAATCCTGTCAAGTGGAAGCAACAAAAGGAGGCAGCCAAAGCGCGAGTAGAGGCAGGGAGCTCACACCACTTGGGGAGCGGCAGGTGGACATCATTTGAGGCCAATTTTGTAAGTGTTTTTGCATTGCTCTTTAGGTTTGATAGTTACGTCTATTTGTACTTTTAAATTCTAACATAATGGATTCTTTGTATATTTGGAACAGTGGTGGATGACAAGACGTGACCCCACACCATACGAGCACGAGTACGCAGGCAAAAGGGCTTAAACTTTGTCAGGAGTATTTTGGAGCAAGGAATTGCGCATATGTACATATCCATGCATGGTGCATCGAATAAAGGATTTCCCATTTTCCAGAGCCAGGTGGTTATGTGGGGCCCACATGTGTACAGGTAGGACACCATGTACATAGTGCATCGATTTTCACTATTACCAGTACCAGTGTGTTTTCTCTACAATAATGAGGAGTTGGTAGCGCGTAAAACTTCTCGAGGAAGCTATCCGCGGGCCGACGACATGAGGTAAGCAGGTGCGTCATATGGCATCTAGTGGCGTCAAGAGGTCGAATGGGGTCAATACTTGCACGCGGATGAGTACAGACACAACGTGGATGTTTTCTTGTGATAATTATGTAGAAAAGTCATCATGAGGACCATATTTTGGGGCCACTTCACGTGGTGGCGGGATGCATTATTGGAAAAATTTGAGTGCCAGGTGTGCAGATGGATGCAAAAAAGGTGACAACTATGCACTACGAGGTCAGTTTTTGGCTTGTTCGGGGTTCGTTTGAGGTCATCTAAAAGGCCAAGGGTGCCCAAGTAATAAAGCTAAGTGTGGGAACTGAAAAAAATGAGAGAAGACCAGAAAAACGTGGAGAAGAGAGGAGGAACAGCCGCAGGTGTATTTTTGGGGTTTCTGGAGCCTGTTTCGGTCGTAAACTGCTCATCCGAGGTCGGATTTGAGCACTTTGACATTGTAGACTGGGGTTTTGGGCCGTTCCGGACACGATGGCGCTGTCCATTTTTCCAAATTTCTCACTATTTTTTTGCTGTTTTGGCTGTGTAAGTTTCTCCTATGAGCAAAGCTTCTGCTCCAATTTGTGATTGTATCTGGTACATTTTACCCATATTGTGTAAGCTATTTGCTCCATTGGTGTTGGCCCAAGATAATTTCTATCTAAACATCAGAAGTTCTCCTCTTTTGAGCTGAGTTTTTTGGGTGTGTGTGTGTGTGTGTGTGTCTCTGTGTGGAGTGGGCAAGTGGGTATTCTCTCTCCCCCCATTCCATAGGTGTGTTCCCTGTCTCGGCCAGGTGTGTTGTGTAAGTCAAGTGGTGCCCCATAGTGTGTGTGTTTGTATCTTCCCAAGAGTGTGTGTTGGGTCGTTATAGAGGCGTTCTGTGTGTTTCCATCCCGCTCACATTCTTTTGGTGCCCCCACGGAGGATCTTCTTCGAGTACCTTCTACTTCGAGATTCGGGATTACAGGTTGCAGGTTGCAGATTACAGGTTACAGGTTACAGGTTACATGTACAGGTGATTCACACAGGTACATGTAGCTGGAGTACAGTGATATACTAGCAGTGGTGTCACTTGCAGTTGTTGTGGGTATGCATCATTTGGTGCCTGTTTGAGCGCATTGTCTGCTGGATTGTACGTTTCTTGTGGAAACTGCCATTGTGCGCATTTGTGGAGCCATACTTGGTTTTATTTGGCAGTCCCAGCCATTTTTGAGACTTGGTCTGGAAGATAGTCGTTTCTGAGACTTGACTATACGAGATTTGCATAAGCCTTCGTGTGAGGGTCGATAGTGTGAGGTTTTATTGAGCTGGGGGATTCTCAAATGTGGAGATCCTTTTGGTGATACAGGTAGCTGGAGCACCCTTTTCGTGACCTCGCCATAGGCTATGTACTAGTGAGTCCTACTTGATGCTCGAGTTCTATTGTTGACAGTTTATGCATACATATGCAGTCTATATTTTGGGTTCCTACTGCTCTACTTCTGGGGAAACTCTGCCAAAAGTTTTCCAAGTTGTGATGGCTGGTTTCTTGGTCTTTTGAGCCATTCATGCTGTTATGCTGCTGAAATTTTGGCAAAATCAGAGGATAAGACAGGTGTGCTTTCTTGGGAGCTGCATGGTTGGCTTTAATGGATGATCAAAATGGACCTCAATTCACTCCTTTTCATTTAACTCAGAGAATCCAGATAAATGTTCATGTGTCCAGGAAGATTTTTTTCCAGCAGCGTATAGTCTTTATGTTCGGGCCAAGAAGATTAAGGGAGATACTGGAATGTCGTTTGCCTGTTGTAATTCCGATGATCAACTATGAAAACTCATTTGATGTGCATGTGTTTGTCCTTATCTAAAGACAAGCTTCATTGAAGTTTCTGGGGATTGAGTAGTGAAAAGTTTTGGGTTCTTGCACGTGTGTTCAAAGAGGTTCTTAAAGCATTCAGCTTGGGTAGCCATGGCTTTCTCTTATCCGGAATTTCATGGAAGAAGTGGTGAAGATGCGGAAGACTTTCTGGAGCAAGTCGAGGTGGCATGCATAAGCATCAATATGTGTGATGAGGAGAAGATTTTGAGGCTATTTGGATTGCTTTTGAAAGATGAGGCCCGTGTTTGGTTCATGGATTTGGAAGCTAAAGAAGCAGTGGCTTCTTCTTATGGTTTGAGTCTTGACAAGATTATAGAAGCTTTTTTAGAGCGTTTCCAGGTTTTTGAAGATGCAAATGCAGTATGGAATGAGCTCAATGATCTTAAGCAAGGTTCTTGTCAAGGTGTTGATGCCTATGTACAAGGTTTTACAGATTTATGGACTCGTTGGTGTGTTGCTCTTAAGGATGAGACCCCCCCTTGTTCATTGAAGAAAAGTTTTTTTTGTTGATGGTTTGACACCTTGGTTGCGGTTCGAGGTTGAGTTGAAGAGGCCCGAGTCTTTTGAAGATGCAGTATGCATTGCAAAGCACAAGGAATGGAAGTTTAAGCGTCTTGAGGAACATGGTATCAGTACAGGTATGCATGCGCAAGATGGATTTGACATGGAAGATGAAGTTAAGCCTAAGCAGGTGAAAAGTAGCCTATCCTATGATGTTTCTCGTTTCTTCCCAAGGTCTATTGTGAAGCGTAAAGAGGTCTTGCAGGTTGACAAGTTTATGGAAGAGCCTAAAGAGGTGAGTAATGCTTTGGATACAGGATTGAAAAGTCTTGAAGAGGATGCATTGGCTACTTGTGTACCTTGTGATTCTGGGTGTGAGTGTGAGGTCGAGGTTATTGATGATGAGCACGTATCTTTGGATTCTAGTTCCTTGGAAATTACGGAAGAGGGCAAGGTTGAGAGCCATTTTGTGGATTTGTTGGATGTGGAGCCTGTTTTGAAGCCATATTTTGATGTATGTGCAGTGATTGAACCGATTTATGAGCATGATTGTGGTTTAGAGCAGCGATCTGTATTCTTGGAGACTGATGAACCCATGCTAGAAGCTATGGATAGTGGTGCTAGCCATGATTATGATGTGGATAAAGTTATGTGTGATGATGAGTATGCTTATGATGATGAGAAGGGGTTTGGCATATCAACAACTTTACCTTCACACAATGCTTTTAGCTACTTGGGTGCATGATTTGCAGGTTGTTTCTATGGCTGGTGAAGCCAAGATGCCAGGTGATGAGTCACTTGAGTTGTCTCTATCGGTTGGGTTGAATGTGGCATGCAATATTTATGCTTTTGGAACTCCAGACAGGGCGGATGTGTTAGTTTGATATGCCTATGGTGCATTTTGGATGATTGTTGACAAATGTAGGTGTGGTGTTATGATTCTTCTTGTGAATCAGGCAATATGCCTTTGGCCTTTTGATCCAGGTGGAATGAGCATCTACTAGTGCTACTGCTGAGCATGAATGCTCTAGCAGGCTAGGGGGTGGGCAAATTATGTCAGGAGTTTTTTGGAGCAAGGAATTGCGCATATGTACATATCCATGCATGGTGCATTGAATAAAGGATTTCCCATTTTCCAGAGCCAGGTGGTTATGTGGGGCCCACATGTGTACAGGTAGGACACCATGTACATAGTGCATCGATTTTCACTATTACCAGTACCAATGTGTTTTCTCTACAATAATGAGGAGTTGGTAGCGCGTAAAACTTCTCGAGGAAGCTATCCGCGGGCCGACGACATGAGGTAAGCAGGTGCATCAGATGGCATCTAGTGGCGTCAGGACAGCGAATGGGGTCAATACTTGCACGCGGAGAAGTACGGACACAACGTGGGTGTTTCCTTGTGATAATTATGCAGAAAGGTCATCATGAGGACCACTTTTTGGGGCCACTTCACGTGGTGGCGGGATGCATTATTGAAAAGAAATGAGTGTTAGGTGTGCAGATGATGCAAAAAGGTGACAACTATGCACTGCGAGGTCAGTTTTTGGCATGTTTGGGGTCCGTTTGAGGTCATCTAAAAGGCCAAGGGTGCCCAAGTAATAAAGCTAAGTGTGGGAACTGAAAAACTAGAGAGAGACCAGAAAAACGTGGAGAAGAGAGGAGGAACAGCCGCAGGTGTGTTTTTGGGGTTTTTGGAGCCTGTTTTGGCCGTAAACTGCTCATCAGAGGTCGGATTTGAGCACTTTGACATTGTAGACTGGGGTTTTGGGCCGTTCTGGACGCAATGGATCTGTCCATTTTGCCAAATTTCTCACTGTTTTTCTGCTATTTTGGCTGTGTAAGTTTCTCCTATGAGCGAAGCTTCTGCTCTAGTTTGTGATTGTATCTGGCTTATTTTACCCATACTGTGTGAGCTGTTTGCTCCATTTGTGTTGGCCCCAACTTAATTGTATCTAAACATCAAAAATTATCCTCTTTTAAGCTGAGTTTCTTGGGTGTGTGTGTGTGTGTGTGTATGTCTCTGTGTGGAGTGGGCAAGTGATAGTCTCTCTCCTCGCACTCCATCGGTGTGTTCCCTGTCTCGGCCAGGTGTGTTGTGTAAGCCGAGTGGTGCCCCATAGTGTGTGTGTGTATCTTCCCAAGAGTGTGTGTCGGGTCGTTATAGAGGCGTTCTGTGTGTTTCCATCCCTCTCACAACGTCCTGATGTACATTCTAAGTTCTCGCGGCAGTATGGTTAATATTTCACTTTACTCTTTTACATTTGTTGTATTTTAATGATAAGCTAAGAAAATAAATTGTTTTGTAATTATATGTTTATACTTATAGAAAGTACGTCTTATTGTTTTTTCTACAGAATCCAACAGATACGCCGCTTGGACGCGATGAGACGTCTAATTAGACGACGTCAGTCTAGCCGTAGCCGTAGCCAGATAGCATTAGTTTCCTTTTGTCATAGATTGTATATTAAGATGACGTGTATACATCTTTTTGTAACTATTGGAAAACCATGTATTTTCTCAATAATGACAATTGTGTTGTAACTATTACATTTGCAAAGCTTAACAATCAAGTGATTTGCCTATGATGTGTATAATTGTCATTGATTTACTTTCGTCCAATTACTTTTGTCAGTTTTGTATCTTTATTCTGTAAACAACTATGCATGATGGAGTTAATGGTTATATTGTCTTGTGGATGACTACTTTGGGTCTATACCTTGCACTTTATTTCAAAGGTGAATCTGGGCTTATCTTGGATTCATTTAGGTTTACTCTATTATTGAAACATTTACTATGGTTGATGGGTGGCAGGGCATTCAATGCCTTGCCACCCAAAAAATTTTACTCTCGGGCGTCGCTATATAAGGCTCTGCAATGTCGATATAGGAAGCCTGCAATTGTTGCTATCTGCGTTTCTATCTGCGTTGCTATATAGCGACGTACATAGCGACGTATATAGCGATGTTCTCGTAGCGATTCTATTAGCGACGGTCTTAGCGACGCCGAGGAGTATAAAAACCCAATGTATTTCCGTCGCTAAAAGCGTCACAAGTGCACATAACCTCTTGTAGTGATGTTGGGGGTAACAAGCGCTCAACATATCTAACACTTTTCCTTCTACAGCAAGACCATAAAATTATCTTGGCTTTCTTTTTAAGATTTAGTATGAACTCCTCAGCATCTGGACTTACAAGACAAATTAGCAAGCTATTGAGTTTGGCAATCCCTGGTTGGAGATTCTTGTCCAAAACCCAAAGGCCTTCTGATCGAAAGTTTGTTGCATCTTGTCAATAACACCCCATTAAAAGCACAACTAGCCGCCCACATTTAGTAGCCACATAAGCCGTAAGCGTTGTGTTTGTCGGTGGCTCATCTAGCCACCAAGAGCTTACTACAATACCAACATTCCATATGAGTGGAGGCAAATAGACAATGCAAACAGATAGTGCAATCGTCATATCATTAAAAAAAAGCTGGTATGACATCAAAAACTACCAAATTCGGTACAATAGTACCAATTTGGTATTGTATTGTGACATACTTAGTTTGGAAATGGTACTCAATAGTACCAATTTGGTATTGTATTGTGTAATACTTAGTTTGGAAATGAATAGTAACATTGGGACACACTTACAAGCTGAACAAACCATAGTATTATAGAGAGAACAAGAGATGAAAGATAGAGGCCAAAAGTTAAATTGATTTAGTGAACTAAAAAGCACATTGTGCAAAATACATTTGCTGACAGAAAGGCTACAGTTTGCATGCACGAGTCAACTGGTCACGGGCACGGTTATGCTTCTTTCTTTGCACACAAAAAAGCTCCATCAGGGTCACCAATTAGTAGAATCGCATGTCGAAGTATGTACATCATCACCAACCGCCGGATCCACCCCCCCGTCGGTGATGTTCGCTTCTGTATCCTCTACTGCCACTTCCTCCTTGGCATTCTTGGCCCTGACCCTATTCTTTTCTTTGCCTACCTTTCCTCTTTTTGCATGTTCCCCTTTCTTGGCATGTTCCCCTTTCCCTTTCTTGGCATCATTCACCCCTTTCCTCTCCTTGGCATCCACCCCCATCTTGTCCTCCCCCTGATACCCCTTCTTTCCCTCCCCCTCATCCTCCTTGGCTTCCACCCCATGCTTGGTCTCTTCCTTTACCCCTTTAGGTTCTTCCACCCCCTTCTTGGTCTCTTCCCCTACCCCTTTAGGTTCTTCCACTCCCTTCTTATCCAATGCAACTTTCCCTTGCCTATTCTCATCCTTGCTAGTGATATGATCTTCAGAATTCGTGTCAGTAGCATCTGGTCCGGCAGCATCCATCTCCACTTCTTGGGGGATTTTACCTCCCACATTGTCTTTATTCTCCTTAAATCCTTGTCCTTGTAGTCACTATTTCCTTCATTTTCCCCCATGGTATCACAGTGTTGTCTCTTCTCAGTCTCTTTCCCTTCCACACTACCATACTATAAATCATGGAGAACATCCCCTATCTCTTTAGTAACTTCATCATCCTCCCATATACAACTTGCAACATAATTTTTGGCACTGTGTCCATCCTTGATTGCCTCTCCATTTCTTCCATTGGGCCTAGCCGGATGGAGTATCCTCCTCCTCTACAAAAACAGCAAAAGACAGCATGTACGTACAAACAACCTCACATTCAGTGCAGGTAAGCATATGATTTGCAGAACACACATATACTTTTTCTTCACAACATGATACCCAGTGACCCAGGACTTTGCCACCTCGAGGATCACCATAGTACAACCAGGTTTGGCACAATGATCCCTTGTTTGTAGAAAATCACTGAAGCAAAGGGGATGATAATGTTCCAACAACTCGTGCGGACTCCAGTAGCTCACCACATGCAACACACATGCCAAACACATGGATCATACCTACCAAATCAACAACCTGGGGACTAGGATATAACATGAATATCTTCCAAAGCCTAACATCAGCAATCATCTGCTTCACAAAGAGGGTGTGGCCTTGTGCTTCCTTCCATGTTGCCTTCAACATATCATACTCTGCCTGTTGCCAAACAGCACCAAAGGGGGAACCAGATTAGTATCAAAAGCTACCAATTAGTACCAAAAGCTAGCAGCTAGTCCTCAAGGCATCACACTAACAAGTAGTACCAAAAAATACCAAAACTACCAAGTCATTAATGACAGAAGACAACAATGAACTACTAGATATAGAACCAAATCAGAACCATGAAACATAAGCAGGGAAAACAAAACCCTAACAGTCACCAAAACAACGTTGTTAAAAGCTATCATAACTACCTAAAACTACCAATGCCACCAAAACACCATTGTTGATAGAAAGAAACCATAAACCACCAAAGGGGAAAACAAAATACTACCAAAATCTTCTAGTTAGAACCAAAAGCTAGCAGGAAGTCCTCAAAGCATCTACTAAATAGTACCAAAAACTACCAAGTCATCAATGACAGAAGATTAGTACCAAAAGCATTATACCAAAAATGAAAACCATGAGCTACCAATTAGTACCAAAAGCTTCCAGTTAGTACCAAAAGCGTTATAAATAAACCCAAGACAAAAATAAACTATTCAAACATAGCCAAAACTACCAAAACAACCTTGTTAGATTCATGCCATAAACTACCAAAGCGTAACCAAAAACTACCAAAAGCAGGCTGTAAAGGTTTAGTGGTACTAGAAGCACATCAAAAACTACCAAAATAGCAAAATTACCAGACTACCAAATGTGTAATAACAAAATGATAGAAGATAAGAAAACAAGAAAGAGTTAGAAAGACCCAAAAGATACTAGTATGAATGGAAACTACCAAAATGGCAAGAGATCGTAAAGATCTATCCAACGAGGAGTTTTATGGCCGCAAGGCACGGACATCGAAGTTGAAACCGATCTTTTTTTTATTGTTTTTTTTATTTTCAAATTTCCAAAAATCTAGAAATGCCAAAAATAGACCGAAAATTAGCCGGAACTCCAAAAATCACCAGAATATCCCAAAAGTTGCCAGAAAAATCCAAAAAAATCCTAAAAATTTCTAGGAACCTTAGAAAATCATTGTCATTCACAACCGAGCATTTTCAACACGCAAAAGCACATCAAAATAGCAGATTTTTCCATAAAGGCCAATTTCAACAAAATTGTCCACCCGGTCCCCGAAAATAGTAAAACGCTCAAAACTCGACCATGGAGGGGACAAATGCGAACAAAATGATGCCATAAATACACACACACACACACACAAAATAGCTCGTAAAGATCACAAAATCAAATTTTTATAGAATTAAATGAATATTAATGCAAAAATTAGTAAAACTTTACGAAAATTATCCAAAAAATAAAAAAATATATAAAAATTCTCCACACATTGGCGAATAGTGCAGCCACCAATAAAATCAAACAAATCACATTAATTGAATTGCCAAACAATTTTATCAATAAAATCAAAGATAGGCAATTAAACCGGCAAAATTATCAACAAATTAATTCAATTGCCAAACAATTTTATCAATAAAATCAAAGCTAGGCAATTAAACCGGAAAAATTATCGACAAATTGATTCAATTGCCAAACAATTTTATCAATAAAATCAAAGCTAGGCAATTAAACCAGCAAAATTATCGACAAATTTAGGTCAAAATTTGACGCAATTGAAACGTGTATGTTTTGAGCACAAAAACGCAGAAATTAATCAATCAAATTCAAACACACACACACACTAAAAAATTGGCAGTTTTTCCCAATCTTTAGGTGCACACACAAAAGGGTTAAACTTGTTGAATTTGCAATGTGACTTCATAAATCATTAGTTGGACATGAGCATAACACAAATTGATCATCACAATTGAAAAATCATAATGCCACATTGATTTTTAGGTGCACAAACATGAGCAAAAGAGTGCAAACACGCCTAAAATTAGCATACACACACTCAATTAGAATGCACACACACTTGATTTTAGTGCACACACACTTGCAATTGACCATCCAAGCATGCAATTAACTCAATTAAGCACCCAATTAGCAACACACATCCACCAATTAGCAATTGAAACTTGTCAAATTCATGGGCCACCAAATCTTAAAAATTTCGGCATTACGACAGCATGAAAATGAATAATTGCAAAATTTTCAATCCATAACATCAACATTGCATTGCATCAACATAGCATAGCATTACATTGCATCAACATTACATTGCATCATGGTGGGATCTCTACACAATTCTACAGATCCTTAGATTCTACGGAGGTTGAGAATACCACCTTAATTACCTTTTCATTGAAGATCAATTGAATGGTCGAATGCTCCAATCCTTCATAGCACATTAGTAAGTTAGAAAAAATTAGTCAAATTAGCAAGGGTTTAGTGTGAAATTAGAGTGTGTAAACACACAATTGGCAAGATATGGTGTCAAATTAGGGAATTATGAACACATTGCTTCATGCACACACATCCAAAATCCACAAAAACATAAACACACAAGTGAAATAAGTGGTGAAATTAGTGAGGGAACGCATTCAATTATGCCACAATTACACTAGCGTAGGCCATCATCCCCAAAAACGGCACCAAATTTTGGGGGTTCCATCGTTGCAATATCTCCAATGACCAACAAAATTGTCAATATGGAGGGATGAGCTACCCGGCTAGGGCATGGAAACACTCACATGGTTAGTGAACTAATCGTGGAAACACGAATGGTTAAATCTACGAGGTGAGCTTCTCGGTATATGGAGGAGCTAAGCCACAAAGAAGGGCAATCTCCACATCCACTTCTCTTCACCTCTAATCAACCCAATCATACACACACTATGATTGCAAGATGCACACAACACTAATCCTATCATGCAACACACTAATGGCAAGCACACACACATAGATCTATCAGGCACCACACTCCAATCAAACCTACATGCACACACAAGCAAAAGAGGGCAATCACACAAGATTAGAGAGGGATTAACCACTAATTAGCTAAGATCTAGCTAATCTAAGCATCATAGGCAATCATAAGAAGTATGAGAGAGGCATAGTGAAAGAGAATGAATCATTGATCAGTGTTAATCAAGTCTCATGAGCAAGGAGAAGCTCAAGGACTCCATAGCCACACACCTCAAGAGCTCTCACCAAAGAGTGCTCTCAACAAATGAGCTTGACAACCTTGATTTCTTTTACACACTGTCTTATGTACCTAAGGTAAAAATATGCAATGTCCGGGCGTCCAAGGCCTTTAGGGCTCCACCACTTACTGAATCTGCTACCTAGGCACACTAACTAACCTATTCTTTCTGGCTTGGAACTCCCATTGAGCCCGTAACACATTAAAATATAACAATGGCTTGAAATAAATTAGGAATTTACAATACGTTACCATTTTGGGAAAATGTGGAAAATGTGTAACTCCAATCTTTACTGCTTCTTTCTGTTGACCTTTGATGTGCATTCATTTGTCTTCGGTCTTTAGTAGCTTCTGTTAACTGACGTTAACTCAGTTAACATAGGCTTCTTCCCCTTGTCTAGTGAAGCCTTGGCAACACCTCGCTAGTTGCACAGCAAAATGAAGAACATACTGCCTGTGAGAGAGGTGCAAAGCCTTTGCTTGAAAAGGCTTGACAAAGGTGGTCTGTGAGAGAGATGTAGAGCTGATGAGAGGTGCAGGGATCAGTGATTGACACAAGATAGACATTGGCAGTGGTCATGTCACGCAAATGCAAATGTGCAACTCCCATCCATAATTGCACCCATGTTTTCTTTGAAAGGAGTGGTGTCTCAATTTTTAATACATTTTTACTTTCAAATTCCTATTCTCTCAAAAAAAAAAATCCCCCCTATAGTACTTAAATTTAGAGGACAAAAAAGGTTCCCTCCAAAACAACCTAGAAATATGTAGAAGTACAAACTAGGTAGGAACAAAAAGGTCCTTTTTTTGTACCACCAATGTATGCTTTCAGCCAAATATCAAAACAATTGCAAACGCTTCACAAATTGGAAACTTGCATTAACCTCAATTGTAGTAAAAATAACATAGCTTTTTACTACGAACTTTGTTTTCTGCAACCCTGGACTCAAAACAAAGAGCGCGAGTAGACGAACAAGTTTCATCCAAAAGCGGCGTTTTGTTGTGCTTCAAAGAGCTTTCCTGCTCATCCAAATTTTGAGCAAAGGATCTTCAAAAATGGAGATGAAGTTGAGGGTGTCAAAATACAAATTAAGAAGTAGATGTAATCAATGATTCACGACAATGATTAGTAATAAATGCTGCACAGACCACTAATTATATTTCTCTTATCACAAAATAATCATGATTAATCAGAAACGATCCTTAAAAATAATATTTGCAACAAATATAAATTTTACAAGTGAATCACATTATACATACTTTGTTTCTTCACCATGAATTGAATCATTGCGTGATCGCTCTCGCATGATGAGATAGGGATGAGATGTAGAAAGAGAAAGAGAGAGAGAGAGAGAGAGAGAGAGAGGGGGGGGGGGGGGGGGGGGGGAAGAGAAAACCGATTTGGGTGTTGGAGAGGACACTGCCAACACTATCTACACTGACAGCCAGAGTGCATTTGCAGTTGCGAGGAACCTAGTTTTTCATGAGGTGCATTACCACTATGTCAAGGAGAGACTCTCAACAACAGGAGAGATCAGCTTGGCTTACGTGCCAACACAGGACAACCTTGCAAATCTTTTTACAAAGGCATTGTCTTGTGAGAAGTTTGAAGCTTTCCACAAAGCTTTGGGCATACTCCCCTTTGTGGACTGGTCATGTTGTCAGTGCATGGCACTTCTCTTTACTCTATGTGCTAGCTCTTGTTCACAGCATCACTCCAGGGGGATTTGTTACCATATACATGTGGTAGTGATGTGTGTGAACACACTTAGAATTGTTGGTGCATGCTTTCCCTCTTTAGGAGGCTTTTCCCCCCGTGCATTGTATATACGCCCATCATTCTAGGGCTATCTATCTTTCCATTGCACACTAAGTAATACACTCTCTGTTGTGTGACTTGAGCTTTCTTCATCTTCTCCAAGCTGTGTGTGTTTTTTAGCAACCCTAATTCCAACAACAACATTTAAAACACAATTATTGGCTCTTAAAAAATCCCATTTGGCATACATTCAATAGTGCATTACTATAGTTATTGGGTCCTGCTCACTACTTAATTAGCTTAATCACTTCAATCAAATTCAATCTACATCTTTCATTCCTATTTCCCATCATGAAGTTGGAGTGACACGACATCGGTCTTACTAAACAGTGCTCCAATACATAAGAAGATATTAAATCTTCAAAAAGAAGTTGAGTTGTGAGGGAATATCATTTGAGAGCTAAGTGGAGAAGAAGCTAGGAATATATTGAGGAAAGTAGATCCACACAAGAGAGAAGCCCTAGGATTAGGATATGCATGGTTCATATCTATTGGTTTATGGAGAGGTATGAAATGACATTTAGAGAGCAATGGATGTCTTCAATACACAATGGATATTATTGAGAAGAATACAACAATCTTGAGGAGGGAATGCAGGTTTTAAACCTTTGCCATAAGAGAATTTTGGGAGGAAAAAGTGCATTGAAGAAGGAGATGAAACTTCCAAGTGGAGTCAATAGAGGATAGAGATGGTATAGTAGGGAGAGAGGGAGGGAATAACCAGTAGTTTTTTGAAGGGACCCCTTTCAAAAGAGAGCGGGGAAAAATTTCCATACACTAGAGAGAGGAACAATTGGGTTTTATCCCAACAATTTAGAAAAAAAAATTCATTTTTAAATTTTACAATATATTTTCTTATTATACTACCAAATATTTATTCCCACCATCTCTAAGCCTACTTAAATTAGAGAGCTTGATTTTAGGCTGTGTAGACTTAATTTACATTCTTGAAACTAAAATCTACAACAAGCTATTGTTGAATCCACCGCATTCAAAATCCTCCAAGCATTGTAGATATTTTAAATTGATAGCATTGCCAATCCACCATGAAGCAAGCAAACAACAAGCAGAACCCCTATGAATGATTGAATTCTTTAGAGACTTGTCCATCATCAAGTAGTCATAGAAGAAATGACAAGGGCAATTGTAGAAGACACAATGGACAAAATGATAGACATGATTGACATGCGATAAGGTGTTAAAGATGAAAAGACCATGATAGAAACCATGAATATAGAAAATTTTGTAGCCATAGGGACAGGATCAAAGGACTCACCCAAAGCATCATGATCACAAAGAACATATAGACTGGATATTCTAGCAAGGATGTTGATGATGAATGAAGAGGCAAAATCAGGTAGGAACGACATTCAAGGCTCCACAAATAGTGTCGCCATGATTTTAACATCATTTCAACCTTTTACCTATTTTTCACCTCGTCATAGGGAGTCAAATTTTATATAAAGACTAATAGAAAAATAATAATAACCTTATGAGGCTACAACAAGATCTTGTAAATCTTTGTGGGGGTGTTTTGATCATATACACCTACAATACCTTGCGATAGGCGCTACGACAGAATAGCAGGTAATGACCATCTCTAATGAGCACCTCCAAAAATGATAACCATCTCTCAACACCTCCTACAACTAATGATCAGCTCCATCTCCTCCAAGACAAAGGGATAATAAAGTAACTACAAAAGGAGGTTTAGATGGTGGCTAAGCTAAAAGAATAGGAGCAACACAAAAGTGATCTGTATGGTAGACATGATAACAGAATTGATCACAAAATTAGCTTGAGCATGAAGCTAAGTTTAAAGAAGAGGAACGACAAAAAGAAGTAGAGATGATAGACATGATAGAAAAAATGTGCATGATAGACAACACAAGGTAGAATCCGTAGAAGAGATGACAATGGAGAGCACAATAGACATAATTGACACATTGAGAGAGATTGGGGTAGACATAATCAACTTGAGAGAATCTATGAAGTACAAACATACCATCAAAAAATTATAGAAGGAATCATTGCCATATGAATGCGGTATATCAAAGGACTTATAGAGGGCATGGTGATTGTATGGACAAAAACAATGGATATGTTGGTAGTGTTGGAGCTATACATGGATCGCTCTACTCAACTTGGTTTCACCTTTATATATGTATCTTGTTCTCTATATGAATCAGGCTTTGGGAGCATACATGGCGGTATGATAAAAGCCCACAAATAGACCAAGGTCAAAGAGTCTTGCAACTAAGATAAGGTTACGTTGAAGATCTGGAACACGTAAAACCCTTGGAAAAACGTGAGTTGAAGAAGATAATGTACTAAGATGTAAAACTTGAGTACCATTTACTTGACAAGTTGTATCACTAGAAAGATAAACAGCATGCTTAGCAAGTAGAGAATGATATTTGTGTATCCACTTAGCTTGAAATGTCATATTTTCTATAGTACCCTAGTCAATAATGAAAAGGGAACCATCACGTACATAAAGTATTTTGTCTAGAGAAACAGAACATAAAAACTAGCTTGTTTTTGGTACAATGTTATTATGATGTTGAGCAACATATGCTCTCTTTGGATCCATATCTAGTTGACACTTAAATCGCAAGAAAAATAAGAAGTTCCCTACATGAACATGGTTTTTTTGTGGTATTGTTGTGCTCTTTTCTTGCATTAATGTACCCAGCAATCATCTTCACTATGAGCATTTTTGTTGCAATAAGAACAATGCTCAAGCTTCTTAGAAATCATAGCTACATAGTCATCAACATTATGTTGTTCTTGAAGTTGAGAGTGTTTGATTAAAGATATACATGTTTTGTCCAAATCTAGGCCTTCCTTGTTAAAAAGATTTGCAACAATATTTTCACAAGAAGAATACTTATTGAATCTAGAAGAAGTATGATTAGCTATTTTTTTGAATCAAGATTACCTACAATAGCAAGTTAATTAATAATATATTCAAAAGACTCAATATGTCCCCTCATAGCAATAACAATTTCATATTGTGACTTTGAAGGCAAGCCTCTCAACTAAAGTATTTTTGTAACATGCTTCTTCTGAAAGTTTGCTATAAAGTACACCCATATATCATGGGAAGTAGAAAGTTCATAAACATCAAGTAAAAGAGAACCACTAAGAGTAGAAAGAATTCATTGACAATCCATATAAGCACGACATCACTATTCAAAAACATGTCCTTCACTAATAAGAGCGTTGCTATGATCCGGATCCGAATATGCTAAAATGGGCATACATACTTTTCAAGAGGAGCATCCAAGAGTTCATCGCCTTCAAAAATTAACAACATCATTGCTTTCACCCAAGAAATCCTTGGCATTCAAAAAGAGAAATAGAACATTTTCTAAAAGAAAAAACATTGACAGTAGTATTCATTGCTATATTTGATTGCGAGAAGATTTGCACATCATATGCAATGAAGGCTACAAGAGAGTATGAGAGAGAAGCATCACAGATTTACTTTGTCAAAATGATCAGAAAAGGATGCTCAATAAAAGTGTTGGAATTAGGGTTGCAAGAAAACACACATAGCTTGGACAAGACAAAGGAAGCTCAAGGCAAATAATAGAGAGTGTATTAGTTAGTGTGCAATGGAAAGATAGATAGCCCTAGAGTGATGGGCGTATATACAATGCACAGGGGAAAAAACCTCCTAAAGAGGGAAAAAAATGCCTCATCGGTCCTAGTGTGTTCACAGACATCACTACTACATGTATATGGTAACAAATACCCCCTGGAGTGCTGCGGTGAACAAGAGCTGGGACATGAGTAAAGGGAGGTGACATGCCCTGAGGACATGATCAGTCCACAAAGGGGAGTAAGCCCAAAGCTTTGCGGAAAGCTTCGAGCTTCTCATGAGACAATGCCTTTGTGAAAAGATCTACAAGGTTGTCCTGTGTTGGCACATAAGCCAAGCTGATCTCTCCTAGTGAGAGCCTCTCCCTGACATAGTGGTTATGCACCTCAATGTGCTTTTTGCGAGAATGAAAAACTGGGTTTCTCACAATTGCCAATGCACTCTGACTGTCAATGTAGATAGTGTTGGCAGTGTCCTCTCCAACACCCCAATCATCCATAAGGCATCTGAGCCATACACACTCAACCGTAGCTGTGAAGACTACCCTGTACTCAGCCTCACAACTCGAAGTGGCCATAGTAGGTTGCTTCTTGCTCAACCATGATATACATGAGCTGCTAAGTATGAAACAAAAACCACTTGTGGACACTCGCGTGTCAAAACAACTAGCCCCATCTGAGTCCAAAAAAGCATGTAAGTCTGGCAACAATGATCCCCCCTTTTGGGATAAAACAAGCCAAGATGTAAAGTGCCACTACGGTAGTGGAAAATACTCTTGACAGCCTGCCAATGCTTAGACCCTGGGCTATGCATAAATCTATTGACCTGTGAAATTGCAAACTGGATATCCAGCCTTGTGTTGCATACATAAATGAGGCAGCCAACAGCAGTTTGGTAAAGAGTGACATCATCAGGATTGCCAGCATCATGTAGAATCAACTTCAAACGTGTTTCCATGGGAGTGACAATAGGTTTGCAATCCTCAAGTCCAAACTTACATAGAAATGTCTGTATATAACTTTTTTGACACAAGCCAATGCCACCATCACATTGTATGCCCAAGTAATGATGCAACAGCCCCAAATCTTTCATCTTGAAAGTAGCATTCAAATCAGCCTTAAATTCAACAATATGTCCCTCATTGGGACTAGTGATTGGCAAATCATCCATATAAAGAACAACAATGAGAAGTACATCACTCTCACGCTTTACATACAATGTGCTTTCTGTTGGATAGTTATGAAAGCCTCGTTTGACCAAATGAGTGTCAGCTTTCTCATACCAAGCACAAGGACATTGCTTCAACCCATACAAGCCTTCTTACATCTGCACACTTTGTCCTCTTGTCCTTTCTTGACAAAACCGTGAGGCTGCATTACATAAACTTCCTCAAATATGTCACCAGTCAAGAAAGCAGTAACAATGTCTGATTGATGTACATCCCAACCAAAATGAGCTGCTAATGCACATAGAAAATGCACAGTAGTCATACGACAAGTGGGATCAAAAGTCTCTTCATAGTCTATGCCCTTTTGTTGTGCATAACCCTTTGCAACAAGTCAAGCCTTATAGCGATCAATCTCACCATCCGTCTTGCGTTTCAACTTGTAAACCCACTTCATACCAGTGGCTTTTTGGCCAAAAGGCAAATCACATAAACTCCATGTGTCATTTTCTATAAGTGCATCATATTTTGATTGCATGGCAGCCATCCAAATTTTTTGAATTATGTGCTTCATCAAAAGATAGAGGTTCCTCAACATCATGTAAGCTAGACACAGCCAAAGAATAACAATCTAATGCATAAGATGCATGGCGAGAACCTAAACGAGTACGACTAGACAAATGTGCATCCAAATTACTGTCATGCAAAGTATGCACCAGCCATTTAGGCATACCTCTAGCCTGCTCATTTTTAGCCCTTTTCTCATCAAGTACATCATGTATATCTGCATCAGTAATAGGCTAATCTGTAACATTTTCCAAAACCCCCATAGGCTGTACATTTGCCTCATTGGAATTTACATTCGTACTTCCACCATTGAAAAGAGGTAACAAAGTGTCATAAATGTCCTATGAGCTTACATTACTGTCTCTAGTACATGACAGCAAGGGTTGAACAGAATCTTCCACAAACACAACATCCCATGAAACCAGAATACACTTTGTTTGTGGATGATACAACCTGTAACCTTTTCTTTCAGCACTGTAACAAAAAAAAATACATTTGACAGCCTTATCATCCAATTTTCTGTGTTGTATTTATGGCAACAAAACATATGCCAAACAACCAAAAACCGTATGTGCTCAAAAGAAGGATTTCTATCATGCCATGCTTCATATAAAGTAATATACTACAAAGCTTTTGTAAGACACCCGTTTAGTACATAAGTGGCATACATGATGGCCTCAAGCTGAAATGAATGCGGCAAAGCTTGACTTTTGACCATACATCATGCCATTTCCGTAAGTGACTTGCTTTTCCTCTCACCAACACCATTTTTTTGAGGCGTATAAGGCACTATACATTGGTTTTTTATCCCACAAATAGCTAAAAATGCATTAAATTCATGAGACATATACTCCCCCCCTCGATCGGAACGGAGGGTGGCCATAGTACATTTCGAGACATTTTCAGTCATAGCCGAAATTGTTTGAAGCACATAAAAGCTTTGAACTTTGCTTTAAGCAAAAATACCCATGCATTTCTGGAGTATTCATCAATGAAATTCACGAAGTAAAGGTAATTGCCCAAGGACAAAGTTTGCATGGCCCACAAACATTACTATGAACAAGTTGCAACCTGCATGTGGCCCTAGCTGAACCATCCTTTGGAAACTTTGAATGTTGCATCTTACCCAAAATTCATCCTTCACAAACATGTTTGACATGTGCTTCAAGAGGCGGCAAAGAAGCAACCATATCAGATTTCTGCAAACGCAGCAAACTAGCAAAATTTAGATGACCAAAACATGCATGCCAAAGTTTTTCATCTGAAATAGCCTTTGAATCTACAACTGCATTTGCAAAATTCTTCCCACGCTTGTCATAAAAAGTGAGCTTATATAGCCCATGGCATAAAATGCCAGATGCAACAATTTTCACCAAAACTCAGATTATATATTGTACATCTGTCATCCACAAATTTGACTACAAGACCAAGTCTAGCAAGTGTAGATAAAAACAAAATATCTTCTTGATCCAAGGTACATAAAGTGCATCAACAAGTGTGAAAGAACTTTCATTTGTAGTACTAAGCACAATCTTTCCAACTCCTTGAACCAGATAAGAGGCATTGTTGGCACAAGTAATTGAATTCCCATGAGGGACAGACTCAAGAGAGGTGAACAAATCACAATGTGAGGTACCGTGCTTTGTAGCACCACTATCAAAATACCACACATGTGAATCTGTAGCAACTGGCATGCATGCATCATGGACAACGGGATTATAGGTACACTCCGCACTTGAACCCATTCTGCATCAACATTAGCATCACAGTCTCCTTTCACAAAAGAATCAACAATAGCTGCATTTGTAGTAGAACCTACGTTTGTAGTGGAACCACCCTCTTTCTTCTTAGCCTCTTTTGCCTTCAACTTAGGACACTGCTTGATCAAATGATCGTTAGCTTTACAATAATGGCAATGCATCTTCTTTTTTTCCTTATCACCAAAATTCCCAGACGAATTGCTTCCAGCAAAAGCATTAGAAACCGGTGATTTTTCACTCAAAGAAGAACCATAAGAGGTGGTTGCATCATTGTTACCACCCTTTCTTTGAGCAGCAATAAAAGCATGTTTTATTGCATGCTGTCTAGCCCTGTCTTTTCTAGAAAGTGAGTCTTACAATAGCAATGTGCACAATGCATCAAACTTTACAACTTCAAGATCTCCTTGGGTCATGAGTCTCAAAGTACTAGCAAAAGTTTTGTAAGAGTCTAGCAAGGCATCAAGAACAGTCTGCACAAGGGAACTATCTAAAATGACGTCAACTACAGAAATAAGTTTCTCATTGATATCCTTGACACCAGCAAGGAAAGTGTTTATATCATCTTCCTCGTGCATAATCTTCGACTCCATCTCTTTACACAGCAATGCATTTTTGCCTCATTGCAGCTTGCATAAAGACAAGCCAGAATATACCAAGCGTGCTTTGTATATTTTGTTGAACGAATGTGAGGAATAATGGTGAGCTTCACAGACAACAAAATCAACGCATGATCTTGTGCATCCTTTACATCCCAAGGAGCTTGTTCTATCGTAGCCAAAACAACTCTAACAGCAGCAAGACCTGCAACATCCTCAACATCGCTTACATGCTGAGAACCAGGACGTACATCAATGACTTGCACAATATTCCAAACGCCCTTTGACAGAAGAACATGTTGCATCATGTAATCCCACATAGGGAAAATTTCCCCATCCAATCTGATATGTCCTTAGCAGCAAACATCTTGAACACATTTGTGTTGTTGTCAGCCATGGTAAATGATGCACCTGATGTGAAAATTGCCTAAAAAGAGGAGAAACAAAGCGCTCGAACAATGCGTGATATATAGCACAAGCCATAGAAGACTCTACAGGACCTCTTATGCAGAAAACAGCACTAACAAAAAATTTTCACAGAATGACAAAATAGCCTGTGCAGTATTGTGCATCTGAGTGGAAACAGAGTCCAAAATGAGCCCGAATCAAAAATCTGAGCTCTATGAGTATCCCCAAAATTTTTATCAACCTGGGAACGCTTGCCAAAGCTCACTGAAATCGGAGAAAGTGAGCAGGTGTGTGTTGGATCTGCTAGCAACTAAGCCCGGGAGGATGCAACTTGCTTTGATACCAATTGTTGGAACTAGGGTTGCAGGAAAACACACACAGCTTGGAGAAGACGAAGGAAGCTCAAGGCACACAATAGAGAGTGTATTACTTAGTGTGCAATGGAAAGATAGATAGCCCTAGAGTGATGGGCGTGAACACACTAGGACTACCGGGGCATTTTTTCCCTCTTTCGGAGGTTATTCACACCTTAACATAAGCAAAAAAGAAAAATGGCAAGGAACAAGCATATACCATACTCACGATGAGATGTTTCCAAAGCGACATAAAGTATGGCACCAAGATGGAGTGTGTTGATTACTTGCAAAAGATGAATACAATAGGTAGCGTATGGCAGGAAAATGAGAAGGGAACAAGATCGTAGGAGGCATAATGGAGAGATGGGAGTTGATGGCGAGGAATATCATGAGTGTGTCCACCCTTCTTCTTCTTGAAATTGTGCCTTCAACCCTTAATTACAAGTGGTGTGGAGGTGTGGTGCTCATCTTTTGTGCATGGTGATGGTGATGATGATGGTGTTGTGATTATGTAATTAGGGTTCATGCTACAAGCATGTAGCACAAGAGTGTGTATGGATAGGTGTGTGTGTGTGTGTGTGTGTGTGTGTGTGTGTGTGTGTGTGTGTGTGTGTGTGTGTGTGTGTGTGTGTGTGTGTGTGTGTGTGTGTGTGTGTGTGTGTGTTTAAGTGAGCTCTCATGGCCTCCTTATATAGGGAAGGAGGGGAGGATTTAGCAATATTTCTATTTGAGGTGAGTGTCCCACTTTGGTGACTAGGAAAATGGGGTGCATGTGACTGTGGCTCCCATCTTGTCTCCTCATTATTTAAAATACCAGAGTCAATAGAGAGAGAAGATGAGAGAATGTGGGTAGGATGTAGAGGATAGGAGATATTTACAATAGTCTAGCCTTGGCTAGACATAAGCTTATTAGGGAGAGAAGAGAGAGGTAAGAAATTTACAAGAGAGATTGTCAAAGGTGGATAGTTGTTGATGAGGATGGATCCTCTAAAAATGGTGATAGAATCACTCTAGACTTGCCAAGACCTCATTAAAAGAGCCTTGTCTGTTGTAATCATGCTTGAAGACTTGTAGAACCATAGCCATTCTAGAGGGAAGAAAATTGGGGATGGCCTGTGTCACCATTACACGAGAAAACTGGGGTCCACTACAAAAATCATATCTCCGTGTTCATAACTCCAAAAATTCTGAAAAAAATTGAGCTAAAATTTGAGATCATGAGCTACATCTTTCATGTTGAACGCTCCTTCAGATTTGGGGTTCTTCTCTACTTAAAAAATTCAGCCAAATAATGTATTATTTGTGGCTGCAAAGGTCTTTTGGTGGTCCCCTTTGAGTGGACTTCTCTCTTGCCTTCAAGTGTAAGCTCCTTCATGTGTATGAAAACATGACCTAGAGTTTTGAAAAGATTGGCAATCATCTAAATGGAGGTATTATTGAAATTTGAAAGTGGGGTTGAGGTTTGAAAATGAAAACTAGTGAATAAAATATTTGGTAGGGTGGAATAATATATATACATGAAAAATATATTAGAAAATACTAAACTATATAATGTAGTTTATATATATTTAATATTTAAGGTCAAAAGAGATATCAACAAAGAAAACTTACTTATTTATGCTACATCGTGATTGATTAGCATAAGTCTTATTTATTTAATAAAGGCTAAAACTTTTGTGAAAAAGGGAAAAAAAATCAAAAGTAACTTATATAATAAGAAATATTTTGGTAAAAGGGCAAAGATATATGGGGGGGTTCCCATGCATGGAAAAGCTTGCCTCACTTGTTTTCTCTACATTAGAGTTTCTTTGCACCATGCACTTGTATATGTACTATCCAAGTAGAATTATGTTCACTAGAAATCAAGTTGGCCTCATAATAGTCTCAAACTAAATTGCATTCTTTTGTTTGTTCTTTGGCAAGGACCATTCTCCCATTATGGCATGGGGATTAGAGTTTGCCAAAAACATTCTCATTAATTGGAGAAGTAAGGGTACCATTGGAATTCTTCTAGTTTTTAGGTCAAAGTTTGAAGCATTTTCTGGTATTTTCACTAAAACTCATATAAATTTATTGTTTTTCTTTAGCCATGTACAAATATACTAAATCATGATTTTGTGAACATTACTAAGGAGATGCACTTTTGGCACTCAAAATTCTATGACGAGGGTCATTAGAGACAAGAGAAAATTACATATCTTTTTTTTTTTGAAAAAAACCTTACGTGTACAGCTTCTCCCTTGAGACCCGTTCTTTCATGTACACTTCCTCCTCTATGGTGGTAGTCGGAGTCCACACCATCTCCTCCATAGTGGCAAACAAAGTCCACATCTTCTCCTCCATAGTGGTAGTCGAAGTCGACACCTCCCATAGCACTAGGAAGCCCCTTGCATTTCTATTATGGATGCACAAAAAACAGAGGGGACACACTAGTTGCAAGCACCAGAGAGGTCGATGCAGCATATGTACACACGTGCACACACACACACACACACAGAGGTTACAAATATAAGAGTTGTCTTGTCACAAAAAGAAAGAGATAAAGGAAGGAAGCCATATGTAATCATATTTAATTATGATGTATATATGTTACATACAGGTGGAAAGTAGGTTGACATATGGCAAGTAGAGTTGAAAATTATATTGTTTGAAAGATCTTAAAGAGAAATGGACATTTTTATGTCCAAATAGACATTTTTAATCACTTTGAGCATTGAATGATATCTATAAATAAAAATGTGTAAGAGGAAAATTCTTGCTACCGTGTACATGTGGTAGTGATGTGTGTAATCATGCTTGGGACCATCGCAACATTTTTTCCCTCACTTGGAGGTTTTTTCCCCCATGCATTGTATATATGTCCATCACTCTAGGGCTATCTTATATTTCCATTGCACACTAAGTAATACACTCTGTATTGTGTGTCTTGAGCTTACTTTGTCCTCCTCAAGTTGTGTGTGTTTTCCGACAACCCTGATAATTGGTATCAGAGCAGGTTGCATCCTCTCAAGCTTAGTCACCAGCAACTCCAACACACACACTCTCACTTTCTCCAATTTTTTATTCGAGTTCATTTTGGCCTCCCTTTTCATTACTGGACAATGATGCGTAGACTAATTCATCAATTTGTGCAAAAAAAAATTCATTGTCTTTTTTTGCATAACAAGTCCCTTATAGTTTACTACGGTTTAGCACGTGTTATTCCCACTTTGTTTCTCCTCTTTTTGGGTAGTTTTCACATCAGGTGTAGCATTTTCCATGGCTGCCAACAACATAGATGTGTTAGGATGCTTCATGCTGACGACAGATTGGATGAGAACAATCGCCCTATGTGGGCTTATATGATGCAAGATGTCCTTGTGTCAAAGGGCATTTGGAACATTGTGCAAGGCATTAATGTGCATCTTCGTTCAGAGGATGTAGGCGATGTTGAGGATGTTGCGGGCTTTAGTGGAAGGATTGCTACTACCAAATCTGTTTTGCCTACAGATGAGCAAGCTCATTGGGATGCAAATGATGCACATGCTCATGCATTGATTGTGTTGTCTATGAAGTGCACTATTAATCATCACATGTGTTCAACACAATCTACAAAAAAGGCTTGGGATATTCTAGCAAGTTGCAATGAGGCAAAAATTGCATTGCTGTGTAAAGAGCTAGAGTCAAAGATTATGCATGAGGAAGATGATATGGACACTTTCCTTGCTGGTGTCAAGGATGTCAATAAGAAAATTATTTTTGCAGGTGAAGTCATTTCTGACAATTCCCTTGTGCAGACTATTCTTGATACTTTGCCAGATTCTTACCAGACTTTTGCTAGTACTTAGAGACTTATGACCCAAAGAAATCCAGAACTTGTCAAGTTTGATCCATTATGTACATTGTTGTTGCAAGAGCCACTTTCCAAAAAAAGAAAGGACTAGACAGCGTGCAATTGAACAGGCCTTTATTGCTACTCAAAGAAAAGGTAGTAACAGCAATGTAGACACTTATCATGGTTCTTCTATGAGTGGTAAATCACTTGTTCCTAATGCCTCTTATCCGGTTTAGGGAGTTGAAAATTATGTACTTACTGCTGCAAATGGTATTTCTTTCACGCTTGTTGATGCATTGTATGTACTTGGGATCAAGAAGAATCTTTTGTATATAAATGCACTTGCTAGACTTAGTCTTGTAGTAGTCAAATTTATGGATGATAAATGTATAGTACATGATCTCAGTTTTGGTGATGAAATTGTTTCATCTGGCATTTTATGCCATGGGCTATATAAGCTCACTTTGTAGGACAAGTGTGGGCAATATTTTGCAAATGCAGTTTCGGATTGTAAGGCTATTTCAGATGCAAAACTTTGGCATGCACGTTTTGGGCATCTGAATTTTGCCAGTTTGCTGCAATTTTAGAAATCTGATATGGTTTCTTCTTTTTTGCCTCTTGAAGGCTGTATTTTGTTTAAGATGCATCATTTAAGTTTCCAAAGGATGGTTCAGTTAGGGCCACATGCAGGTTGTAACTTGTGCATAGTGATGTTTGTGGGCCCATGCAAACTTCATCCTTGGGCAACTTCCTTTACTTTGTGACTTTCATTGATGATTACTCTACGCATGCATGGGTTTATTTACTTAAGTAAAAGTCAAAAGTGTTTTTGTGCTTCAAGCAATATTTGGCTATGGCTGAAAATGTCTCAAAATGTACTATGGGGACCCTCCGTTCCGATTGAGGGGGGGAGTATATGTCTCATGAATTTATTGCATTTCTGACTAGTCATAGGATAAACACCAATGTATAGTTCCGTATACACCTCAGCAAAATGGTGTTGCTAAGAGGAAAAACAAGTCTCTTACAAAAATGGCAAGATGTCTGGTAAAAATAAATAGTTTCTACATTTGTTTTGGCTTGAGGTTATTATGTGTGCCACTTATGTACTTAGGAGGTGTCATACAAAAGCTTTATAGTCTATGACTCCTTATGAATCATGGCATGATAGATGACCTTCTATTGAGCACATGTGTGCATATTGTTGTTTGGCATATGATTTGATGCCACAAGCACAGCACAAAAAATTGGATGAGTAAGGCTGTCAAATATATTCTTGTTGGTTACAGTGCCGAAAGAAAAGGTTACAATTGTATCATCCACAAACAAAGTGTATCTTGGTCTCACAAGATGTTGTGTTTGTGGAATATTATGTTCAACCCTTGCTGTCATGTACTAGAGACAGTAATGTAAGCTCACAAGGCATTTATGACACTTTGTTGCCTCTTTTCAATAGTGGAAGTTCAAATGAAAATTCCAATGAGGCAAATGTATAGCCTATGGGGATTTTTGAAAGTGTTGCACATCCGCCTATTAATGATGTAGATGTACATGATGCACTTGATGAGGAAAGGGCGGAGAATGAGCAACCTAGAGGGATCCCAAAATTGATGGTGCATACTTTGTGTGATAGTAAATTGGATGCACCTTTGTCTAGTTGTACTCCTTCACATTCTTGCCATGCATCTTATACATTAGACTGTTATGTTTTGGTTGTGTCAAGCTTATGTGATGTTGAGGAACCTCTATCTTTTGACTAAGCACAAAAAATTGGATGGCTACCATGCAATAAGAATGTGATGCACTTATAGAAAATTACACATGGAATTTATGTGATTTAAGTCCTGGCAAAAAGGTCATTGGTATGGCTTCTCACAACCAGATATGCCTATGACTATTTTGGTCAATGATTTTTCTTCTAGCTAGCATTTTGTGCCTCCTTTTTGAAGCCAAGGATCTCTTGACTGAGAAGCAAAGATGTTATTAATTCTTCAAGACGATGAGCTCTTTGATGTTGTTCTTAGAAATCATGTATGTATGTCTTATTCTATCGATCTAGATCATAACAACCCTTTTATCAGTGAAGGATTTGTGTTTAAAGAGCAAAATGTTTTGTATACAGGTTGGCAATGGCGTGATAAAGTAGATCGTTGGTACATTATTTCTGCTCTTTGAATCCTCTTTTTCTTAATGTGTATGAACGTTTCTACTTTTCACAATGTATGGAAGTATCTTATTGTAAACTTTCAAAAGAAAATTATTATAGAAATACTCTATTTGAGAGGTCGCTTACCAAGCTATAATATGAAGTTGATAGAGAGTTGATACTTTTATGATGGGATCCATTCAGTCTTTCAAATCTATTATTATTTAACTTGCTGCTATTGGCGATTGTGTTCCACAAAACAAGCAGATTACACTTCTTCTTGATATGATGAAGGATTCTTTCTATGGCAATATTGTTACCATTCTTTCTAACAAGGATAGTCTGGATTTTGAGCAAACCTATATATCTTTGATTGAATATTCTCAATGTTAAGAATGATATAATTTTGGTCATGATGCAGCTATGATTTTGCAAGAGGATACTGAGTCACAACAACTGGAAGGAGCTTTTTATGTTCAAAAGTGTCCATTTTAATGAGCAAACCGCAGAGGTGTTCCTCGTGATAATAGTTTCTCTCGTCTCAAATTTGTTTTTCCCGATTATTTTTGTTTTTCTCTTACTCCTAAGGGAGACGTGTCATCATATTTCTAAGCTAAGAGACTTGTCACAACAATAGGTGATTGCACTACCAATGTGTAAAGTTGAGATGATCGTGCATGAAAAGAAAGCTGGAAAAGTAGGCGGTTTGACGTACTTGGAGGGGGTGAAGATGGAAGGGAGACCGGGCTCAGGCTTGGGGCTGAAGAGAGAGGAGGAGTGGCTTCCATGAAGTTGTAAGCCTCGTAGCAGTAGTTGTTGCTGGGCAGATATACATGCCCGCTTAATCTTGAATTGCAAGCCACACAGTAGGGATAGCTCAACAGGCATTGTGAACATTCTTCTTTGTCCAAATATCTAGGCAATGTTTCATTGTATACAAGTCACTTGCATTAGCAGACGCCCATTCACCCCTCTTCGGTGCCTCACTTGTGAAATTGTCCATCAGATCCCCGATAAGCCCCAACATCATAGCATCGCTCCTATTGTACAGGTTGCACACGTAAATGATGGAGTTGGTGTCCAGTCTAAAAAAGGATTGGTTGTCGTATCACAAGAGGCTTCCCTATTACCATATACATGTGGTAGTGATGTGTGTGAACACACTTAGGACCGTCGGGGTATTCTTTCCCTCACTATGAGGTTTTTTCCCCCGTGCATTGTATATACGCCATCACTCTAGGGCTATCTAATCTTTCCATTGCACCTAAGTAAAACTCTTTCATTTGTGTGCCTTGAACTTCCTTCGTCTTCTCCAAGCTGTGTGTGTTTTCTTGCAACTCTAATTTTAACAATTGGTATCAAAGCAGGTTGCGTCCTCTCGAGCTTAGTCGCCAACAGCTCCAGCACACACGCTTGCTCATTTTCTCCAATTTCAGTGAGCTTTGGCAAGCGTTCATAGGTCAAAAAATATTTTGGATAAGCTCAAAAAGCTTCGTCTGCTCAGATTTTTTATTCGAGATCATTTTGGCCTCCATTTCCACTATAGGTAGAACTATGCAAGCTATTTCGTCATTTTGTGCAAAATTTTTGTTAGTGCCATTTTTTGCATAGCAGATTTCTTATAGTCTTCTACCATTTGTGTTGTATATCAAATGTTGTTCCCACTTTGTTTCTCCTCTTTTCGGGCATTTTTCACATCAAGTGCAGGCATTCACCATGGCCGACAACAACATAGATGTGTTCAAGATGTTTGCTGCTGAAGACAGATTGGATGGGGACAATTACCATATGTGGGCTTACATGATGCAACAGGCTCTTGTGTCAAAGGGTGTTTGAAATATTTTTCAGGGCAAGTGATGTACGTCCTGGTTCTGAGGATGTAGGCAATATTGAGCATGTTGCAGGTCTTGCTGCAAGGATTGCTGCTGTTAGAGTTGTTTTGCTTACGGTAGAACAAGCTCATTGAGATGTAAAAGATGCACAAGATCATGCATTGATTGTGTTTTTTGTGAAGAGCACTATTACTCTTCACATTCTTTCAGTGAAATCTACAAAACAGGCTTGGGATATTTTGGTTGGCCTTTATGCAAGTCACAACACTGAGGCAAAAATTGCATTGTTGTGTAAAGAGTTGGAGTCAAAGATTATGCATGAGGAAGATGACATGGACACTTTCCTTGCTAGTGTCAAGGAAATCAATGAGCAACTTATTTCTGCAGGTGAAGTCATTTCATATAGTTCCCTTGGACGGATTGTTCTTGATGCCTTGCCAAATTCTTACAAGACTTTTGCTAGTACTTGGGGACTTATGACCCAAGGAAATCCTAAAGCTCTCAATTTTGATGCATTATGCACAATGCAATTGCAAGAGTTTCTTTCTAGAAAAAACAAGACTAGATATGTGCAATTTAACAGGCCTTTATTGTTGCTCAAATAAAAGGTGGTAACAATAATCCAACCACTTCTCATGGTTCTTCTACAAGTGGAAAATCACATGTTCCCAATGCTTATGCTAGCAGCAATTCGTTTGGAAATTTTGGTGATAAGGGCAAAAACAAGATGCGTTGCCATTATTGTAAATCTAATGATCACTTGATCAAGCAGTGTCCTAAGTTGAAGGATAAAGAGGCTAAGAAGAAAGAGGGTGGTTCCACTACAAATGTTGGTTCCACTACAAATGTAGCCATTGTTGAGTCTTTTGTAAAAGGAGACTGTGATGCTGATGTTGATGCAAATTGGGCTTTTAGTGCAGAGTGTACCTATAATTCTGTTTTCCATTATGTATGCATGTCATTTGCAACAGATTCATATGTGTGGTATTTTGACAGTGGTGCTACAAAGCACATTACCTCACATCATGATTTGTTTGCCTCTCTTGAGTTTGTCCCTCATGGGAATTCAATTACGTGTACCAAAAATGCCTCTTAACCGGTTCAAGGAGTTGGAAAACTTGTGCTTACTGCTGCATGTTCTTCCACACTTGTTAATGCACTTTATGTCCCTGGGATCAAGAAGAATCTTTTGTCTATACCTGCACTTGCTAGACTTGGTCTTGTAGTCAAATTTGTGGATGGTAGGTGTACAGTACATGATCTTAGTTTTGGTGATGAAGTTGTTGCATCTGGCATTTTATGTTGTGGGTTGTATAAGCTCCACTTTGTATGACAAGTGTGGCAAATTTTGCAAATGCAGTTTTGGATTCAAAGGCTATTTCAGATGCAAAACTTTGGCATGCACGTTTTGATCATCTGAATTTTGCTAGTTTGTTGCATTTGTAAAAATATAATATGGTTGCTTCTTTGCCGCCTCTTGAAGCACTTGCCAAACATGTTTGTGAAGATTGTATTTTGGGTAAGATGCAGCGTTCTAAGTTCCAAAGGATGGTTCAGTTAGGGCCACATGCAGATTGCAGCTTGTGCGTAGTGATTTTTGTGGACCCATGCAAACTCCGTCCTTGGGAAATTACCTTTAATTTGCGAATTTAATTGACGATTACTCCAGGCATACATTGGTGTATCCGCTTAAAGCAAAGTCCAAAGTTTTTATGTGCTTCAAATATTTTCTAGCTATGGCTAAAACTGTCTCAAAATGTGCTATGGGCACTCTCCGTTTCGATCGAGGGGGGGAGTATATGTCTCATAAATTTAATGCATTTCTGGCTAGTTGTGGGATAAAACACCAATATACAGTGCCTTATACACCTCAACAAAATGGTGTTGCTGAGAGGAAAAACGGGTCACTTATGGAAATGGCACGATGTATAGTCAAAAGTCAAGCTTTTTTGCTTTTTTTTGGCTTAAGGCCATCAAGTGTGCCACTTATGTACTTAACAGGTGTCCTACAAAGCTTTGCAGTCTATGACTCCATATGAAGCATGGCATGATAGAAAGCCTTCTATCGATTACATGTGTGTGTTTGGCTATTTGGCATATGCTTTGGTGCCACAAACACAGCGTAGAAAATTGGATGATAAGGTTGTCAAATGTATTTTTGTTAGTTAAAGTGCTAAAAGCAAAGGTTACAGGTTATATCATCCACAAACAAAGCATACTCTATTTTCACGAGATATTGTGTTTGTGGAAGATTCTGTTACCATATACATGTGGTAGTGATGTGTGTGAACACACTAGGACCGCCGGGGCATTTTTTCCCTCTTTAGGAGATTTTTTCCCCCGTGCATTGTATATACGCCCATCACTCTAGGGCTATCTATTTTTCCATTGCACACTAGGTAACACACTCTCTACTGTGTGCCTTGAGCTTCCTTCGTCTTCTCCAAGCTGTGTGTGTTTCTCTGCAACCCTAATTCCAACAATTGGTATCAGAGCAGGTCACGTCCTCCCGGGCTTAGTCTCCAACTGCTCCAGCACACGCCTGCTCACTTTCTCCGATTTCAGTGAGCTTTGGCAAGCGTTCGCAGGTCGACAAATATTTTGGGATAGCTCAAAGAGCTTGGTCTGCTCAGAATTTTGATTTGGGCTCATTTCGGCCTCCGTTTCCACTACAGGCAGTACTGCACAGGCTGTTTCGTCATTTTGTGCAGATTTTCTGTCAGTGCCGTTTTTTGCATAACAGGTGCCTTATAGTCTTCTACGGTTTGTGCTATATAGCACAGGTTGTTCCCACTCCATTTCTCCTATTTTCGACCAGTTTTCACATCAGGTGCAGCATTTACCATGGCTGACAACAACAACACAGATGTGTTCAAGATGTTTGCTGCTGAGGACAGGTTGGATGGGGACAACTACCCTATGTGGGCTTATATGATGCAACATGTTCTTGTGTCAAAAGGTGTCTGGAACATTGTGCAGGGCATTGATGTACGTCCTGGTTCTGAAGATGTAGGCGATGTTGAGGATGTTGCAGGTCTTGCTGCAAGGATTGCAGCTGTTAGAGTTGTTTTGCCTACGGCAGAACAAGCTCGCTGGGATGTTAAGGATGTGCAGGCTCATGCATTGATTGCGTTGTCTGTGAAGCGCACCATTATTCCTCACATCCGTTCAGCAAAATCTGCAAAACAGGCTTGGGATATTCTAGAAGGTCTTTATGCAAGCCGCAATGAGGCTAAAATTGCTTTGCTGCGTAAAGAGCTAGAGTCGAAGATTATGCATGAGGAAGATGATATGGAAACTTTCCTTGCTAGTGTCAAGGATATCAATGAGCAACTCATTTCTGCAGGTGAAGTCATTTCGGACAGTTCCCTTGTGCAGACTGTTCTTGATGCCTTACCAGATTCCTACCAGACTTTTGCTAGTACTTGGAGACTCATGACCCAAGGAAATCCTGAAGTTGACAAGTTTGATGCATTATGCACATTGCTCTTGCAAGAGTCACTTTCTAGAAAAAACAGGACTAGGCAGCGTGCAATTGAACAGGCTTTTATTGCTTCTCAAAGAAAGGGTGGTAACAGTAATGCAGCCACTTCTTATGGTTCTGCTGCGAGTGGCAAAAATTCTGTTCCTAATGCTTCTGCTGGCAACACTTTGTCTAGCAATTCTGGTGATAAGGGCAAAAAGAAGATGCGTTGCCATTATTGTAAAGCCAATGATCACTTGATCAAGTCGTGTCCTAAGTTGAAGGCCAAAGAGGCTAAGAAGAAAGAGGGTGGTTCCACTGCAAATGTTGGTTCCACTACAAATGCAGCCATTGTTGAGTCTTCTGTGAAAGGAGATTGTGATGCTGATGTTGATGCAGAATGGGCTTTTAGCGCAGAGTGCACTTACAATCCTGCTGTCCATGATGCATGCTTGTCAGTTGCTGCAGATTCACATGTGTAGTATTTCGACAGTGGTGCTACAAAGCACATTACCTCACATCGTGAATTGTTTACCTCTCTCGAGTCTGTCCCTCATGGGAATTCAGTCACTTGTGCCAACAACGCCTCTTATCCAGTTCAGGGAGTTGGAAAGATTGTGCTCACTGCTGCTAATGGCAGTTCCTTCACACTTATTGATGCACTTTATGTACCTGGGATCAAGAAGAATCTCTTGTCTGTATCCGCACTTGCTAGACTTGGACTTGTAGTCAAATTTGTGGATGACAGATGTACAGTTCATGATCTCAGTTTTGGTGATGAAATTGTTGCATCTAGGCTTTTGTGCCGTGGGCTGTATAAGCTCACTTTGTATGACAAGTGTGGACAAAATTTTGCAAATGCTGTTGCAGATTCAAGGGCTATTTCAGATGCAAAACTTTGGCATGCACATTTTGGTCATCTGAATTTTGCCAGTTTGCTACGTTTGCAGAAATCTGATATGGTTGCTTCTTTGCCGCCTCTTGAAGCACCTGTCAAACATGTTTGTGAAGGCTGTATTCTGGGTAAAATGCAGCGTTCTATGTTTCCAAAGGATGGTTCAGTTAGGGCCACATGCAGGTTGCAGCTTGTGCATAGTGATGTTTGTGGGCCCATGCAAACTCCGTCCTTGGGCAATTACCTGTACTTCGTGACTTTCATTGATGATTACTCCAGGCATGCATGGGTATTTCCGCTTAAAGCGAAGTCCGAAGTTTTTATGTGCTTCAAACAATTTTTGGCTATGGCTGAAAATGTCTCAAAATGTACTATGGGCACCCTCCGTTCCGATCGAGGGGGGGAGTATATGTCTCATGAATTTAATGCATTTCTGGCTAGTCGTGGGATAAAACACCAATGTACAGTGCCTTATACACCTCAGCAAAATGGTGTTGCTGAGAGGAAAAACAGGTCACTAACGGAAATGGCACGATGTATGGTCAAAAGTCAAGCTTTGCCGCATTCTTTTTGGCTTGAGGCCATCATGTGTGCCACTTATGTACTTAACAGGTGTCCTACGAAAGCTTTGCAGTCTATTACTCCATATGAAGCATGGCATGATAGAAAGCCTTCTATTGAGCACATGCGTGTTTTTGGCTGTTTGGCATATGCTTTGGTGCCACAAGTGCAGCGCAGAAAATTGGATGATAAGGCTGTCAAATGTATTTTTGTTGGTTATAGTGCTGAAAGCAAAGGTTACAGGTTGTATCATCCGCAAACAAAACGTATTCTGGTTTCACGGGATGTAGTGTTTGTGGAGGATTCTATTCAGCCCTTGCTGTCATGTACTAGAGACAGTAATGTAAGCTCACAGGACATTTATGACACTTTGTTGCCTCTTTTCAGTGGTGGAAATACGAATGTAAGTTCCAATGAGGCAAATGTACAGCCTATGGGGGTTTCTGAAAATGTTTTAGAACAGCCTATTACCGATGCAGATGTACATGATGTACTTGATGAGGAAAGGGCTGAAAATGAGCAGGCTAGAGGTATGCCAAAATGGCTGGTGCACACTTTGCGTGACAGTAAATTGGATGCACCTTTATCTAGTCGTACTCGTTCAGGCTCTCGCCATGCATCTTATGCATCAGATTGTTATGCTTTGGCTGTGTCTAGTTTACATGATGTTGAGGAGCCTCTATCTTTTGATGAAGCACAGAATTCAGAAAATTGGATTGCTGCCATGAAATCAGAATATGATGCACTTATAGAAAATGACACATGGACTTTATGTGATTTGCCTCCTGGAAAAAAGGCCATTGGTACGAAGTGGGTTTACAAGTTGAAACGCAAGGCGGATGGTGAGATCGATCGCCATAAGGCTCGACTTGTTGCAAAGGGTTATGCACAACAAAAATGCATAGATTATGAAGAGACTTTTTCTCCCACTTTTCGTATGACTACTATGCGTTTTCTATGTGCATTGGCAGCTCATTTTGGTTAGGATGTATATCAATCAGACATTGTTACTGCTTTCTTGAATGGTGACCTATTTGAGGAAGTTTATGTAACGCAGCCTCGCGGTTTTGTCATAAAAGGACAAGAGGACAAAGTGTGCAAATGTAAGAAGGCTTTGTATGGGTTGAAGCAATCTCCTCGTGCTTGGTATGAGAAAGCTGACACTCATTTGGTTAAACGAGGCTTTCGTAACAGTCCAACAGAAAGCACATTGTATGTAAAGCGTGAGGATGATGTATTTCTCATTGTGGTTCTTTATGTTGATGATTTGTTGATCACTGGACCAAATGAGAGACATATTGCTGAATTTAAGGCTGATTTGAATGCTACTTTCAAGATGAAAGATTTGGGGCTGTTGCATCATTACTTGGGTATACAGTTTAAGCAGTGTAATGGTGGTATTGCCTTGTGTCAGAAAAGTTACATAGAGACATTGCTATGTAAGTTTGGACTTGAGGATTGCAAACCTATTGCCACTCCCATGGAAACAGGTTTGAAGTTGAGTCTACATGATGCTGGCGATCCTGTTGATGTCACTCTTTACCAAACTGCTGTTGGCTGCCTCATTTATGTATGCAACACGAGGCCAGATATTCAGTTTGCAGTCTCGCAGTTCAACAGATTTATGCATAGCCCAGGGTCTAAGCATTGGCAGGCTGTCAAGAGGATTTTCCGCTACCTTAGTGGCACTTTATATCTTGGCTTGTTTTATCCCAAGGGGGGATCATTGCCGCCAGACTTACATGCTTTTTCGGACTCAGATTGGGCTGGTTGTTTTGACACGCGAGTGTCCACAAGTGGTTTTTGTTTCATGCTTGGCAGTTCATGTATATCATGGTTGAGCAAGAAGCAACCTACTGTGGCCACTTCGAGTTGTGAGGCTGAGTACAGGGCAGTCTTCACAGCTACGGTTGAGTGTGTTTGGCTCAGACGCCTTATGGCTGACTTGGGTGTTGGACAGGACACTGCCAACACTATCTACACTGACAGTCATAGCGCATTGGGAGTTGCGAGGAACCCAGTTTTTCATGCTCGCACAAAGCACATTGAGGTGCATTACCACTATGTCAGGGAGAGGCTCTCAGCAGCAGAGATCAGCTTGGCTAATGTGCCAACACATGACAACCTTGCAGATCTTTTCACAAAGGCATTGCCTCGTGAGAAGCTTGAAGCTTTCCACAAAGCTTTGGGCTTACTCCCCTTTGTGGACTGATCCTGCCCTCAGGGCATGGCACTTCCCTTTACTCATGTGCCAGCTCTCGTTCACTGCATCACTCCAGGGGGGATTTGTTACCATATACATGTGGTAGTGATGTGTGTGAACACACTAGGACTGCCGGGGCATTTTTTCCCTCTTTAGGAGGTTTTTTCCCCCGTGCATTGTATATACGCCCATCACTCTAGGGCTATCTATTTTTCCATTGCACACTAAGTAACACACTCGCTATTGTGTGCCTTGAGCTTCCTTCGTCTTCTCCAAGCTGTGTGTGTTTCTATTCAACCCTAATTCCAACAGATTCTGTTGAGCCCTTGCTGTCATGTACTAGAGACAGTAATGTAAGCTCACAGGACATGTATGACACTTTGTTGCCTCTTTTTACTGGTTGAAGTTTGAATGTAAAATCCAATGAGGCAAATGTATAGCCTATGGGGATTTCTAAAAATGTTATAGATCAACATGTTACTGATGCAAATGTACATAATGTACTTGATGAGGAAAGGGCTGAAAATGAGCAGGCTAGAGGAATGCCTAAATGGATGGTGCATACTTTGCGTGACTGTATATTGGATGCACCTTTGTCTAGTCGTACTCGTTTAGGTTCTTTCCATGTATCTTATGCATCACATTGTTATGCTTTGGTTGTGTCTAGCTTACATGATGTTGAGGAACCTCTCTCTTTTGATGAAGCACAAAATTCAAAAAAAATGGATGGCTTCCATGCAATCAGAATATGATGCACTTCTACAAAATGACACATGGACTTTATGTGATTTGCCTCCTGGAAGAAAGGCCATTGGTACAAAGTGGGTTTACAAGTTGAAATGCAAGCCGGATGATGAGATTGATCGCATTCATATATTTGTACTTTTCTGCTTGTGTTCCTTTCCTCTAGCGTGTTTTTTCTACATTAGAATTTCTTTGCACCATGCACTTGTATATGTCCTATGCAGGTAAATTACGTTCATTACAAATCAAGTTGGCCTCCTAATACTCTCAAAAAAAATTATATTCTTTTGTTTGTCCTTTGATGAGGAGCATTCTCCCATTATGGCATGGGGATTAGATTTTGCCGAAAACATTTTCACTAATTGAAGAAAATAAGGGTACCATTAGAATTCTTCTAGTTTTTAGGTCAAAATTTGAAGCATTTTGTATAGATATTTTGGTTTTCTTTAGCCATGTGCAAATATACTAAATCACAATTTTTTGCAAATGTTATTAGGGAGATGCACTTTCTCGCACTCGAAATTCTATGACAAGGGTCATTAGAGACAAGAGAACATTTCATATTCAAAGTCGGAGTCCACACCATTTCTTGTACAGTGGCAAACAAAGTCCACACCTTCTCGTCCATAGTGGTAGTCGAAGTCCGCACCTCCCCTAGCACTAGGAAGCCCCTTGCAGTTCTATTATGGATGCACAACAATCAGAGGGGACGCACTAGTTGCAAGCACTAGAGAGGTGGATGCAACATATGTACACACACACACAGGTTACAAATATAGGAGTTGCCTTTTCACGAAAAGAAAGAGATAAAGGAAGCAAGCCACATGTAATTGTATTTAATTATGATGTATATATGTTGTATACAGGTGGCAAGTAGGTTGACATATGGCAAGTAGAGTTGAAAATTATATTCTTTGAAAGCTCTTAAAGAGCAATGGTCACTTTTATGTCCAAATAGACATTTGTAATCACTTTGAGCATTGAATGATATCTATATGAAAAAAAAGTATAAGAGAAAAATTCGTGTTACCATATACATGTGGTACTGATATGTGTGAACACACTTAGGACCATCGCATCCTTTTTTCCCTCACTAGGGGTTTTTTTTGCCGTGCCTTGTATATATGTTTTTCACTCAAGGGCTATCTTTTCTTTCCTTTGCAAACTAAGTAATGCACTCTCTATTGTGTTCCTTGATCTTCCTTCATCTTCCTCAAGTTGTGTGTGTTTTCTTGCAACCCTAATTCCAACATTTGGTATCATAGCAGGTTGCATCCTCTCGGGCTTAGTCACCAGCAACTCCAGCACACACCTACTCGCTTTCTTTGATTGAGTTGGAAATATTGTGCTTACTCTGCAAATGGTAGTTCTTTCACACTTGTTGATGCATTGTATGTACCTAGGATCAAGAAGAATCTTTTGTATATATATGCACTTGCTAGACATGGTCTTGTAGTCAAATTTGTGGATGATAGATGTATAGTACATGATCTTAGTTTTGGTGATGAAATTGTTGCATCTGGCATTTTATGTCGTGTGCTACATAAGCTCATTTTGTATGAAAAGTGTGGGCAAAATTTTGCAAATGCAGTTGTGGATTTTAAGGCTATTTCAAATGCAAAACTTTGGCATGCACATTTTGGGCATCTGATTTTGCTAGTTTGCTGCATTTGTAGAAATCTGATATGGTTGCTTCGTTTCCACCTCTTGAAGGGTGTATTTTGGGTAAGATGCAACATTTGAAGTTTCCAAAGAATGGTTCAGTTAGGGCCACATGTAGGTTGCAACTTGTGCATACTGATGTTTGTGGGACCATGCAAACTCCGTCCTTGGGAAATTACCTTTACTTTGTGACTTTCATTGATGATTACTCCACACATGAATGGGTGTATCCACTAAAGTCAAAGTCCAAAGTGTTCTTGTGCTTCAAGCAATTTTTGGCTATGGCTGAAAATATCTTCAAATGTACTATGGGCCCCTCCGTTCCAATCAAGGGGGGGATTATATGTCTCACAAAGTTAATGCATTTCTTCCTATTCATGGGATAAAACACCAATGTACACTTTCATATACACCTCAGCAAAATGGTATTGTTGAGAGGAAAAACAGGTCTCTTACAAAAATAGCAAGATGTATGGTCAAAAGTGGGGCTTTCCCACATTTGTTTTGGCTTGAGGCTATTATGTGTGCCACTTATGTACTTAACAGGTGTCCTACAAAGCTTTGTAGTTTATGACTCCATATGAAGCACGGCATGATAGAAAGCCTTCTATTGAGCACATGCGTGTTTTTGGTTGTTTGGCATATGCTTTGGTGCCACAAACACAGTACTGAAAATTAGATAATAAGGCTATCAAATATATTTTTGTTGGTTACAGTGCTGAAAGAAAAGGTTACAAATTGTATCATCCACAAACAAAGCATATCTTGGTCTCATGAGATGTTGTCTTTGTGGAAGATTTTGTTCAACCCTTGCAGTCATGTACTAGAGACAGTAATGTAAGCTCACAGGACATTTATGACACTTTTTTTCCTCTTTTCAATAGTGAAAGTTTAAATGTAAATTCCAATGAGGCAAATGTATAGCCTATGGATATTTTTGAAAGTGTTGGAGATCAACCTATTACTCATGCAGATGTACATGATGTACTTGCTAAGGAAAGGGCTGAGAATGGGTGGGCAAGCTAGAGGGATGCCAAAATTGTTAGTGCATACTTTGCGTGACACTAAATTGGATGCACCTTTGTCTATTCATACTTGTTCACGTTCTCACCATGCATCTTATGCATCAAATTGTTATGCTTTAGTTGTGTCAAGCTTATGTGATGTTGAGGAACCTCTATCTTTTGATGAAGCACAAAATTTAAAAATTTGGATGACTGCCATGCAATCAGAATATGATGCACATATAGAAGACTACACATGGACTTTATGTGATTTTCCTCCTAGCAAAAAGGCCATCCGTATGTCTTCCCACAACCGGATATGGCTATGACTATTTTGGTCAATAATTTTTCTTTTGGCTAGCATTTTATGCCTCCTTTTCCAAGCCAATGATCTCCTAGTTGAGAAGCAAAGATGTTGTTAATTCTTGAAGACGATGAGCTTTTCGATGTTGTTCTTATAAATCATGTATGTTTGTCTTAGCATGTCAATCTAGATCATAACAACCCTTTTACCACTAAAGGATTTGAACTTGAAGAGCGGAATCTTTTGTATACGGTTTTGTAATAATGTGATAAAGTAGATTGTCAGTAAATATTTTCTGCTCTTAGTGATCCTCTTTTTCTTGATGTGTATGAACTTTCTACTTTTCACAACGTATGGAAAATTTATCTTATTGTAAACTTTCAGAAGAAATTCAATACAGAAAAACTTTATTTGAGAGGTTGCTTAGCAAGCTAAAATTTGAAGTTGATATTGTTATGATGGGACGCATTGAGTCTTTCAAATCTATTATTATTGAACTTTTTGCTTCTGTGATTGTGTTCCACAAAACCAGAAGATTAAACTTCTTTTTTATATGATGAAGGATTCTTTCTATGACAATATTGTTACATTCTTTCTAACAAGGATAGTCTGGATTATGAACAAACCTATATCTCTTTGATTGAATATTCTCAATGTTAAGAATGGTAGGATGTTGGTCATGATGCAGCTATGATTTTGCAAGAGGATACTGAGTCACAACAACTGGAAGGAGCTTTTTATGTTGGAAGGTGTCCATTTCAATGACCAAACCACACAAGTGGTCATCGTGATAATAGTTTCTCTCGTCTATGATTTCCAAGCCAGTATTCTTTTTATTGCAATAGAAATGGTCATACTAATAATGATCGATGGACACGTCAATATGACAAAAAAAACAACGTTTTATATTTATTTAAAGATTATTCTTCTTGTTGTGATTATTGTAGACAATCTAATCATCTCACTTACATGTGTCTTAATTGCCAATGATGCAGATTTCAATAGAGGGTATGCATTGATTCTAGTCCTACAAGAAATACGACATATCAATCTAAATGGCTACATAACCAATATTAACTACATGTTAAGCACGTTTTTAATATTGTTGATGATACAATTTGTTAACTAAATGGTATTGGAGATTTATATCTTGGTACCTTAACTTCTTACACTTGTGTTCTGCAAGGGGTGCTACATGTTCCAAATCCTCAACATAATCTATTTTCAACATCTAGACACATTGATCTTGGTGAGTTTGTTTGATTTGATCATGCCAAATTCCATATTAGGAAGGATAGATAAACTATTGCAATTGCTTCTCCCAATAGTAATCTATTTGAACTCTCTCTCAATGGCCATGTAGGAAATGTTGTCATTGTTCCAAGTGATCATGATTACAAGGCATGTGTTCATGTTGATTTTTCAAAACTCCTTGACGTTCCTCTTCATGATCTTGTACGTGGCATGGATCTTAAAGCTCACCTTTAGCTGGGAATTCTATAAGTTTTGTGCTCTTAGGAAACACAACTGTAAACCTTTTTCTCTCTCAAATGCAACTCATTCTCATAATATATTGTATTTTGTTCATACTGATATATATGGACCTCTACCTTCATGGAAATCACAACGTTGTTAGTTTATTATGTCTATTGATTATTACTCATGATATACTACTATTTTTTTCGTAGAAAAAAATATAAAGCCTTAATATCTAATTTCAAACAATTCTACAAGGTTGCAAAACTTCAAACTGGTCGTCACATCAAGAAAATTCACATTGACAATGCAAGTGAATATATTTTTTAAGATTTTGAGAGCTACTATGCTGACAGCATTATATATCATGAACCCACTATCCCATAATTGCCTCAACAAAAGGGTATGATTGAACGTAAAAATTGCACTATTCTCAATGATGTAAGATGTGTGCTAATTCATTATGGGTTATCTCATGTGTCCTAGTCTAAAGCTACTTGATGTTAGTCATTATTTAGAGTCATCTCCCTACTAATGTTCCTTCTGGTAAGATATCGATCACAACATGGACAATTGAAATCTCTTTTGTATCTCATTTTTGAACCTGTGGATGTATTGCTTATATTCATCTTTCCAAAGAAACAAGAACAAAGCTTCACACTCTTTGTCTTCTGGGTTTTTTAATTGGATATTCTGACACTTTTAAAGGCTACCAATTCTATGACTCTTCTTCCAAGAAAGTCACAGTGAATCGTGATGCTACTTTTCATGAAAAAACTTATGGGAGGCTCCTGCTTTGTGGATGATGTTGATGATACTAAATATTTGCTTCATGCTTTTCCATTTCTTTCAAATGATGAAACTCTTTTTAAAGAGAAGCTTTTTACTTCACAACCATCGATTTGAATGTTAGTAACAATGATGATGTTGACATTTTTGTTGATTAGCCTATTGATTTGGAGCATGGTTCTTGTCATGTTTATGAAGAAGATATGGTTGATAATGCTTTCTCTATTTTTAAATATCCTGCCACTTATTGTGAAGTTATCTCTTAAAAGGATCAATGACAAGAGGCTATGTAAGTAGATTACGATTCTCTAATCTCATAGATACTGACTAAGTTGCCTCTTGACAGTATAACTATCAAGTGTATGTAGATGGATAAGACAAAAATCAAAGCACATGGATTGTTAAGGCATATTTAGTTGCCAAAGGGTATTATCAAGTTGATGGTGTTGATTATTAAGAGACCTTTTTACTAGTTGTTTGCATTACTAGTGCTTGGTTCATATTGGCATTTTCTATTCAATTTGACTTAGAGACTCACTAAGACGTGCAAATTGATTTTCTAAATGGTAATTTGAATTAGGATATTTATATAGAATATGCAAAAGGGTTTGTTATTCCAAGCATGGAAGGCCTTGTGGCTCAATTTCATAAGGCATTATACAGTCGCAAACAAGCTTCAAGGGCCTGATATATACAATTTTATCTTTTTCTCACCTCCCATGGATTTATCTCTTGTTCTTCAGACCCCAACTTATATATAAAATGCCAAAATAGTAGTTTTGTGATCCCTGTTATTTATGTGGATGATACAATCCTTGTTTTCAATGATTCGGGATTGCTTTAGCGAGTCAAGAAGTTGTTGCCTTCAGTGTTTGATATGGTGGATCTTGGCGAGCTTCACTCACTTGGTATTTAAATTCAAAAGAACAAGTCACGAAAGTTATTTTATTACTTTAACAGTCAAAGTTTATCACAAATGGCTACATAGATGCAGATTGGGTGATCTTGCATTTATCTATGTGCTCTACAAGTGGAATTTGCTTCTTCATTAATGGTTGTCTTGTTTCTTGGACTTACAAGAAACAACATTGTGTTGTAGTTTCTACCACTACGTCCGAATGTGAGGGTGAGTAGGGCTTTTGCTTTTGATGATTTGAAGAGCTAGTATTGTGATGTATATGATGATTTTTGGGCTACTGTAAAGGAAGTGTAGTTACAAATAATGCAAGTATACAATCATAGGTTTTGAGGGGAATGCAAGAATCACTTAGTTCAAGTAATGCTAAAAACCTAAGGAGTGGCAAGCTACGTAAAAGAGTAAGTTGTAAACTCATCAAATTTATCAAGGAAGGGTAATGAAAAGGTTGATCGTGCCCCAAGGGTGCATGTTGAAAATACAACACCTTGTAAAACCAAATCTTATAACCATAGACAATGTGATAGTGAAATTCCTCTTGAAGAGGCACTTTTGTATGTAATTGTGGGGCTACTTCGGGATGAGAAAGGAAAGTTATCTTTTGGTTTTTTTTTTGCATATTATGTGCTATAATACATGTTCCCTCTACAACAAGACTTTTCCTCAAAGTAAATATCATATATAAGCAATCCATCCCAGCAATCCCATCATGCATTCCACTTGGGAGGGTTCTAAAGAAGGTTGAGGTGGCATGTCACCCTAGTTCAAAATCAAGGGTTCCCAGAGAATGTCAAGATATACCACAGTTTTCCTATTAGCCAATTCTATTGTCATAGGTCTAGCTTGTTTTTTATTTAGGTTCAACTTTTGTAATCATTTTGGAAATAGAAAAGAATGAGTACTACCATAACACTTAACTTGATGGGTAGCTAGTGTTTGAATAACAAAAAATTGTATTTGAGCTCATTAGGGCCTATGTGGATGAAAAAAGTGTTATGTAATGATATAAATAGGGGCAACCTAAAAAATACCATGAAGATCTTACCAAAACTATTCAACATGGGTACTCATTGGATAGAGCTCATCAAGCGCCACCCATGGACCATTCAAGCACTAAATTTGGAGTTCATATGCAAAAGTTATGGCTAAAATAATACAAAATATTCCAAAAGCAAGTGAAGGAGATCTTGACACGTGTACAAAAGTGCCATACTTTTGGAAATGTGGCTCCTCCTAGACCCTTATTTCAAGAATAAAGAAACCCTAAACAGTCCTTATTTCATCCAAATTGGCCCTAATGTCTAGGGTTGTCAATTGTTGCGTAAATACTTTCTCTCTTTTCTTCTTCACCAAGAGTAGGTTCTCATATAGCTACATGTTCATGGGCATTCCTACCTTGACCTCTTCCAAAGACCATATCTTCTCTCCATTGGCCTCCACCTTGTACACTATTTTGTCCATTTTTACATCAACAAGGGTGGTGTCTTTGGTCTGTCTCCGTTACCACTACTACTCTATTAGTTAGACGTGAACATCTGGTCCAATAATGTCCCAACTTTCTACATTGAGAGTATCAAACATCCAAGCGTGGAGGATTTTGGAAATTAGTGGCATAAGCTCTTTGTATTTGTCTATCATTCGAGGGAAATCTTCTTGGTTTTCCTAGCACCTCTTACCATATACATGTGGTAGTGATGTGTGTGAACACACTAGGACCGCCGGGGCATTTTTTCCCTCTTTAGGAGGTTTTTTCCCCCGTGCATTGTACATACGCCCATCACTCTAGGGCTATCTATCTTTCCATTGCACACTAAGTAACATACTCTCTATTGTGTGCCTTGAGCTTCCTTCGTCTTCTCCAAGCTGTGTGTGTTTCTCTGCAACCCTAATTCCAACAATTGGTATCAGAGCAGGTCACGTCCTCCCGGGCTTAGTCTCCAACTGCTCCAGCACACGCCTGCTCACTTTCTCCGATTTCAGTGAGCTTTGGCAAGCGTTCGCAGGTCGACAAATATTTTGGGATAGCTCAAAGAGCTTGGTCTGCTCAGAATTTTGATTTGGGCTCATTTCGGCCTCCGTTTCCACTACAGGCAGTACTGCACAGGCTGTTTCGTCATTTTGTGCAGATTTTCTGTCAGTGCCGTTTTTTGCATAACAGGTGCCTTATAGTCTTCTACGGTTTGTGCTATATAGCACAGGTTGTTCCCACTCCATTTCTCCTATTTTCGGCCAGTTTTCACATCAGGTGCAGCATTTACCATGGCTGACAACAACAACACAGATGTGTTCAAGATGTTTGCTGCTGAGGACAGGTTGGATGGGGACAACTACCCTATGTGGTCTTATATGATGCAACATGTTCTTGTGTCAAAAGGTGTCTGGAACATTGTGCAGGGCATTGATGTACGTCCTGGTTCCGAGGATGTAGGCGATGTTGAAGATGTTGCAGGTCTTGCTGCAAGGATTGCAGCTGTGAGAGTTGTTTTGCCTACGGCAGAACAAGCTCGTTGGGATATTAAGGATGCGCAGGCTCATGCATTGATTGCGTTGTCTGTGAAGCGCACCATTGTTCCTCACATCCGTTCAGCAAAATCATCAAAACAGGCTTGGGATATTTTAGCAGGTATTTATGCAAGCCGCAATGAGGCTAAAATTTCTTTGCTGCGTAAAGAGCTAGAGTCGAAGATTATGCATGAGAAAGATGATATGGACACTTTCCTTGCTAGTGTCAAGGCTATCAATGAGCAGCTTATTTCTGCAGGTGATGTCATTTCAGACAGTTCCCTTGTGCAGACTGTTCTTGATGCCTTACCAGATTCCTACCAGACTTTTGCTAGTACTTGGAGACTGATGACCCAAGGAAATCCTAAAGTTGTCAAGTTTGATGCATTATGCACATTGTTGTTGCAAGAGTCACTTTCCAGAAAAAACAGGACTAGGCAGCGTGTAGTTGAACAGGCTTTTATTGCTTCTCAAAGAAAGGGTGGTAACAAGAATGCAGCCACTTCTTATGGTTCTGATGCGAGTGGCAAAAATTATGTTCCTAATGCTTCTCCTGGAAGAAATTCGTGTGGAAATTCTGGTGATAAGGGCAAAAAGAAGATGCGTTGCCATTATTGTAAAGCCAATGATCACTTGATCAAGTCGTGTCCTAAGTTGAAGGCCAAAGAGGCTACGAAGAAAGAGGGTGGTTCCACTACAAATGCTGGTTCCACTACAAATGCAGCCATTGTTGAGTCTTCTGTGAAAGGAGACTGTGTTGCTGATGTTGATGCAGAATGGGCTTTTAGCGCAGAGTGCACTTACAATCCTAATGTCCATGATGCATGCTTGTCAGTTGTTGCTGCAGATTCACATGTGTGGTATTTCAACAGTGGTGCTACAAAGCACATTACCTCACATCGTGAATTGTTTACCTCTCTCGAGTCTGTCCCTCATGGGAATTCAGTCACTTGTGCCAACAACGCCTCTTATCTAGTTCAGGGAGTTGGAAAGATTGTGCTCACTGCTGCTAATGGCAGTTCCTTCAAACTTGTTAATGCACTTTATGTACCTGGGATCAAGAAGAATCTCTTGTCTGTATCCGCACTTGCTAGACTTGGACTTGTAGTCAAATTTGTGGATGACAGATGTACAGTTCATGATCTCAGTTTTGGTGATGAAATTGTTGCATCTGGCCTTTTGTGCCGTGGGCTGTATAAGCTCACTTTGTATGACAAGTGTGGACAAAATTTTGCAAATGCTGTTGCAGATTCAAGGGCTATTTCAGATGCAAAACTTTGGCATGCACATTTTGGTCATCTGAATTTTGCCAGTTTGCTGCGTTTGTAGAAATCTGATATGGTTGCTTCTATGTCGCCTCTTGAAGCACCTGTCAAACATGTTTGTGAAGGCTGTATTTTGGGTAAGATGCAGCGTTCTAAATTTCCAAACGATGGTTCAGTTCGGGCCACATGCAGGTTGCAGCTTGTGCATAGTGATGTTTGAGGGCCCATGCAAACTCTGTCCTTGGGTAATTACCTGTACTTCGTGACTTTCATTGATGATTACTCCAGGCATGCATGGGTATTTCCGCTTAAAGCGAAGTCCGAAGTTTTTATGTAATTCAAACAATTTCTGGCTATGGCTGAAAATGTCTTGAAATGTACTATGGGCACCCTCCGTTCCGATCGAGGGGGGGAGTATATGTCTCATGAATTTAATGCATTTCTGGCTAGTCGTGGGATAAAACACCAATGTACAGTGCCTTATACACCTCAGCAAAATGGTGTTGCTGAGAGGAAAAACAGGTCACTGATGGAAATGGCACGATGTATGGTCAAAAGTCAAGCTTTGCCGCATTCTTTTTGGCTTGAGGCCATCATGTGTGCCACTTATGTACTTAACAGGTGTCCTACGAAAGCTTTGCAGTCTATTACTCCATATGAAGCATGGCATGATAGCAAGCCCTCTATTGAGCACATGTGTGTTTTTGGCTGTTTGGCATATGCTTTGGTGCCACAAGTGCAGCGCAAAAAATTGGATGATAAGGCTATCAAATGTATTTTTATTGGTTATAGTGCTGAAAGCAAAGGTTACAGGTTGTATCATCCGCAAACAAAACGTATTTTGGTTTCTCGGGATGTAGTGTTTGTGGAAGATTCTGTTCGGCCCTTGCTGTCATGTACTAGAGACAATGTAAGCTCACAGGACATTTATGACACTTTGTTGCCTCTTTTCAGTGGTGGAAATACGAATGTAAGTTCCAATGAGGCAAATGTACAGCCTATGGGGGTTTCTGAAAATGTTTTAGATCAGCCTATTACTGATGCAGATGTACATGATGTACTTGATGAGGAAAGGGCTGAAAATGAGCAGGCTAGAGGTATGCCAAAATGGCTGGTGCACACTTTGCGTGACAGTAAATTGGATGCACCTTTGTCTAGTCGTACTCGTTCAGGCTCTCGCCATGCATGTTAACCCTCACGGCTCACGAACACCCCATCACCTACGACGGACGTGTATTATGTATTTGGTAGAGTCAGGTACCGGGTTTGTCGGACCAATAGGAAAAGGGTAAGAGTGATCGCCGATGAGAGGCGCACTCTAACTGGGACATTCAAGGGATTAGTTGGCTAAGCATGGGCGCCCAAGTGTGAATGGGGTGAGCTCATATAAAAGCCAACTAAACCTAAAATTCATTCATTCTCTCATTTGTGCAATAGAAGAGTGCTCTTGCTCCATCTCCATCTCCATCTCCATCTTCTTCTTCTTCACCTCCTTGTGTGTGTGTGTATGTGAGAGAGAGAGAGAGAGGGGGGGAGTGTGTGTGCAATCGAGCATTACGAAGGCAGGACGGCGGTGAAGCGGTTGAGCGCGGCACGACTGCAGCTTCTTCTTCATCGCGGCGAGGAATCCACCACGAAGGCGAGCGTAGAGTGGTGAGTGACACACCCTTTGCTCTCTTGAGCTTGCTAGTTTAGGCTTGTTGTGTGCTTGGAGCCATTTGTGGCTGGCACACGGTGTATTGGCAAGTCCCTTGATTCGACAGTGCGGCAAGGAGTGCACATTTTTGGCGCTGTTGCCAGGGAAATGCCCTACACTAAGCTCGGTTAAGCACTTTACGCTTTCTTGTGATGCAATTTCAATTGAAGGATTTGTGAAGAAGGAAGGTGTGTGGTTGTGTGGAGAAGGATTTGTGAAGAAGGAAGGTGTGTGGTTGTGTGGAGAAGATTTTTGTTACACTGTACTGTCTTTTTTGTTTTCTGTAAAGAAGGAGTTACAATTTTTTTGCAATGTACTGTTAGAATTAAGGTATTAGCTATGGAATGTTAGTTCTGTAAGGTTCAATGTTAGTTCTGTAAGGTTAGTTTTGTAGATCTGTTAGCTACTGTAGTACTGTGTAAACAGTGTTAGAGTGTGTGTGGCAGTATCTCTATTAGTTGTAAGTAGATAAGTTAGATGTAGGTTAAGTGTGTGTGTGCGCGCGTGCGACTTAAAAAAACAAAAAAAAATCTTTTTTAAAAAATCTTTTTTAAAAAAAAAAATTAAAAAGAAGGATCGGGTTGGGGATCATTCCCCAAGCTCAAGCCCAAACCCAGACCTCAGTCCTCAGTTTTAAAATATAGTTTATACACCTTTTTATATTTAAAAACTATTTTTAGGATTTCGAGGACTATAAAGACTATTTTTAGGATTTCAAGGGCTTCACGTAGCCGAATAGGGAGCTGTCAAGCACGGCACGTTCCTTTAGCCAAAACGCTCGTCTTGAGCTATTACACGCCATATTTTGTGGCTTGGTTACAAAAAATAACCAAGAATAACGAAAAACTTGGGTTATAAACATTAAAAAAAAAAAAAAAAAACTAAGTGAGCGGCCTTCACAAGCACTCACCAACACGTTTAGAGTGTGGAGGTCACATGTCCCTACGCTCTGGACGAGTGTTAGAGCACAAGCATATTGGTAGTGCCTCCATTTACGTGGGCACCCATTATTCCTCCACCCTAGATTCTGGACCTTCGGCCGGGACTCAAGGTAGCGCGAACCAAGATCCTCATATCGCGTCTAGTGATTCTTCCTCTGACTACGAAGTCATTGAGGGGTATCCTACACCAAACCCTCATAGTTCAAGTCAAGACATGCATGCCATGGGCCCACGGCCTGGGTCCAGCGTGTTTAGCCGCTTAAAAGAGACCCTTAGTAGAGCTACTCGCTCCGAACATGCGGTTAATGAAATAAATGAAGGGAGTGGGGAAGTAAATTCGTCATTCATGCCTAAAATAGACCCTATGCTTCTTGAGAGTGTGCATGTGAATGTTCCATCCACTGCACCTCCTGATCCTTTAGGACTATCTCCCTCTGAGGTTCTACTACCCGATGGTAGGAGTCTTGCCGAAGTGCAAGAGATCGAACGCTATATGCAATCAACAAGGGAGAGGGAAATTGAGAACCTACGAAGGCTAGAACAAAGTCGAGCCCTGAAAGCAAAGGCTCCTATGACAACAATCATGTCAGCCGAGCAACTGAGTGCTCCCAAGGTAGCAGTCACGGAGGGGCAAGCGATGGGGAGCAATAATGCTTCCACCTTGAGGGAAACCTCCAACACGTCAGGCCTAGATGGGATATTCCTAAACGAAAATTGGGAGTATGACCTACAAGCGGAAGCTTTAACTAATCGGTACACAGGACACACCTATCATGTGGGTTGGTTAGATGTTCTACAATCCACATCGGGTGCTACTAGCATAGATGAGCAACAACAGAAAGTCTGTGATGTCCTCCATAGGATTGTCGAGTTAGAAAGACAGAACACAGGGATCAACATGCCTTCAACAGGCCTAATGAGATTCTTGGATACAGGAAAGGCCAACCAACCAACCCTATCACAAATGGAGACTCCCTCAGTGAGCCCCATTGATCCTCCATATGTTGTTTCGCCAGGAGCCTCAGTACAATCTGAGCCCACAAGTGGCAACTTTACCTTCCCATATCTAGCTCATCTTTCTCTTAATGACACTACGGCTACCATGCATATCCCAGTGGTGAGCATGACAAGAAGTAAACGATGGAGTTCATTTGTTAACACTGTGCCGATGCCTAGTAGCACAGTGCCCCCAACTATACCTACATGTATGTATCAATCATGTGCACCTGTCGTACCTCAGCCTAATGTAGCTCCTACACCTCCAATTATTCCAAGAGCTTACAATCCACAATGGCATTATCCAAGCTCTTATACAACTGGAGCCATGCCATTTAATAATAACATGCCATATCAAGCTCCCCTATGCCTAGGGCCACTCGTGTAAACTTTGGACCACCGTCTGGTACACCACTATACGAAATATGGGACCCAAGAGCCGCACGTATGCCAAGGCCAAGGCCAACTCCCATCTCACATGTGGTTCCAGGAGCACATACACCCATTATACCTGCTCAAATAGGAGATTTGGCAGCATTTGCTCAAACTATCGATCACTCTATTGTGGAAAACATGCGTAGTGCACCTGATAGAGAGCCTAGGAGCAAGGCAGTTCAAGTAGCTAAGCTCACACAGAAATTCAGTGGAGACGGAGATGCTAGAAAGCATATGGAAGTCTTTGAACATGTGTGCGATTCCTTGGAAGAGCACAATGAGCTACATAAGTGTAAGGCTTTGAGTTTGACCCCAAGCGGAAAGGCTGGAGATTGGTATAGAACCTTAAGAGTAGAAGAGAAAACGATCTACTCTACTCTTAGGAGATTGTTCTTGAAAGAGCACATACGAGAGGGAGTACTTTGGGGTGTAGCCTCTCAGCTCCAGAAAGCCCAACGAGAAGAAGGGTGAATCCGTGAGAGACTTCATTAGTCGCCTAAAGAATTTGAATTCTCGATGCAATCCAAACGAGCGATTCAACAACAACCAATTGCTCGATAGATTCATTAGGGGACTACGACATGAAAGTATCTATAATGGCCTAGTCATTAGAGGTATCACTACTTGGGAAGCAGTCACCATGAATGCAATCCAATTGGAGGATAATTTAATGATTGCAGGAGAAAGAGTGTCTGCCGAGCCAAAGTCTAGTAGCTCGCAAGCGTCAGGGCATGAGCCAATGAAGATAAATCCAATCGTGAAAGAGCAAATGATATCTGAGATGACTTTGGCAGATCTCACCAAGGCCATCCAAGAAAGCCTTAGGGGTAATCGTGCTCCACAAAACACTCATATGTATCCAAGAAGGGAGCAACAATGGTGCTCAATTTGCTTGGGCCCACATACTACGAGTGAATGCCCTACTTTCAGCGTAAAGTTTAACGTGACTTGTAACGCGTGTGGTAGGTATGGCCATCAAGCGAAGGATTGCCTAATGCTTAAACGCATCATGGAAAATAGACCGCCTATAGCTTGGGCAGACTCACCTCGAGTTCCTGCATTGATGCCTACCCCACCCATGGAACAACAGTTGCCATTACAGCACATGGTCCCTAGAACCCAAAATGTGGTCCAAACCACACCGTTGCCACCTCCAGTGCTAGGACCGCAACCCCCTCATCCAAGAGTTACACCTATGAACCAAATAGGTTGCGAGTCATCTAGTACTTATGTAGATTGCGAAGAGGACATAGACTCTAGTATCACCTATGGAGTCGACATGCTTGAGGAGTGTCCCATGTACTATATGGAAGACCATTGGGGACAAATCAAACCGGTATATCAAGCTATTGCACTAGCAGCAAGAGGCCAAAACATTAATAGTTTTGCCAGGAGACCACCTCTTCAGTGGTACAAATGTGGTGGACCACATCGAGTAGCTGAGTGCCCCATTAGAATGCAAAAGAATGCCGCACTAATGCAAACAAGTCAAGGGAGTGCATTGGCAATGCCAATACTCACTTGTAATCGTTGTGGCATAGATCATTTGATCGCACAGTGTCCTAACAATCCAAACACACCGAAAATCACACCATTGAACTTAATAGAGATTGTTGATGGGACACCACCAACTATAAACATAGCACCAGTGAATGCACTCACACGGTCGATGCTCCAAAAGCAAAATTACATCCTCGAAGAGAGAGATGCTGCATCCATTGGCCGAGCGAGAAAGAAGAAAACACGAAGAAAGAAATCCCTTAATGCTTCTAGCTCAAAACCTAGTTCAAAGACTAACATAGGGACAGGAGAGGATCCCGTGTATATGAATGACCCTGAGGATGACTCAGATTCGATAGAGACCACGGAGACCAAAACTGTTACTACAAAGGAAAAAGCCAGTGAGGAGGATCACGAGAGGGAATTACGACGAACACCAAAAGAGTATTCAAAGTTAAACCACCCAGTTGCGAACCCCCAAGATAAGCCACGAGAGACAAAAAATGAGGATTGCAGGAGAAAGATTGGAACCTATCCAAACCCAATAGTGGAAATTGAACGAGTCCAACAATTGAGGGGTTTGGTGGAAGAAACTCAACGAAAATTAGAGCCTGAACCCAAACATATCCAGATGTCGGACACGGTGTTTCCCACACAAGTTCAACCTCACAAGAACTACAGGCCGTTAGCTATACCCAGTATCATTCGGGAAGAGAGTGAGGGTAGGACATCTGAAAGTGGACACACACCTTTTCTACTAGAGAGAATGTTCAATGAGGGAATTCCCGACCCCCTTGAGGAAGTGGAGATTCCATCTTCACCATTCTCTTGTCAGGGTCCTACGTCCCACAAGATGCCATTAAATGTTGCCAAGATGATGGATTTCATGTCCTCAGAAACACGTACGACTATCATATCTAAGTTATACAGAGATCCAGAATTATTCCTAGCACTGCGAGCGCTTCTCAATGGAGAATTACAGGCTAGATTACCACAGTTTGCACATATGAACAAACCTGACTCGGTGATGAATGATGAGGAACATTTAGTACCACCATCTGACCTAGCGGGACATGAATCTGTAATTGAAATACCCGTTAAAAAGTTGGGGCAATACTTTGAAGGTGATGAATCTAATGCTACTCTACCAATCACTACTAAAGGATTAACTGTAAAGGGGGTCCTTGACGGTGGTGCGGGAGTCAGCATGGTGACAAAGAGTTGTTGGGAGTCTATGGGGAGACCTCACCTTGAAGCCACAAGCGTAGTGGTAAAAATGGCTAATGGATCTATTGTTACGCCTATTGGAATGCTAAACGATCTCAGGATCAAGGTCTTGGGACACAAGGTAAGGCAGACTTTCATTGTTATGGATTTTTCCAAGCATCCTATGTCATTTGAGATGATCTTAGGGCGTCCATTCATGAGGGAAGCAAAAATGGTGCATGACTGGTCCAAAAACCTCATCTACTTACAGTTCCAAGACTCTGTCATTCGAGTTGATCTTTTAAGTGGTCGAACGCATCCTCTAGGAAATAAATTCATCATTGATAATCGATCAGACACAACAATTCACTCAGCTCCATTACAGTATTGTTACATATGTAACGAAGACACGGATATTGGGGAGAACTCTCCTTATATGGATATCCTACCCGGAATGGCTGAGTCAGACAATGTGGATTGGGTCCACCTAGCAGCAACCATAGACACTTGGGGAAATAGGGGGACGACCTGGGTAACACCTGAGGGGGATGAAATGCCTGTACCCTTAAATATGCTACAAGGAATGCATATAGCTTCTGACAAGACTCATCCTAATGTAACGAAGAAAACATACAAGTGGGTCCCTAAAGCTTCTTTAGAGACCATAGCTAGTGCTAAAAAACAAAAGCCTTATTAGAAACGTCCCACTCGCTCCAAGAAAAGTAAGAAAATGTTGCGATGGATACCTAAACGACTATTGGAAGCCCAAGGCTACTATCACGGAAATGATCAAATCTGGGTGCCAAAACGTAGATTGTGTTCTTACCTGTCACCTGACCCATGTGAGCTGAATCCTGTGGCTCCAAAACGAATCAACGATCGTGGAAAGAAAAAAATCACAGAATGCTACACACCACCCTCTCCAGAGCTAGTTTAGGTACCAAAGAAAGAACGATTTGTTCCACCTAGCTCAGGAAGGGGGGAGTCCCATGAAGCTTCTAGCTCCTCATATAATGCATCCATAGAGGTAAAACCTTCTCCAGAGTCTCCACCTACAATAGTAGACCTCCATGAAGCTACAAAGGAATTCACACTTCCCAGTGTTCAAGAATCACCTGATGAACCACTTCAAGTTCGATCCTGGGAAAGTACCTTACCACCCTTGCAACTTGATGAGGCACCTAAGGTAAGAGAAAACTACTGGCAAAAATATCCACCTATTACCAACTGGAACAACTGGTTTCAAAGGGTGACAAGCTCATTTCAAACAGTATGATCTACCCAAGGAAGGGGGGAGTGTTTGCTGACATTCATCATTCATTTGTTTCCCTCTCAACCTTTTTCCTTGACCTCTCAATCACCAATCTTAGGGAATGTACATATAAAGCTTTATACTCACAAAAAACAAGAAAATAAAGATCAAGAGAAATTAGCAAACGAGTATGCACAATAAAAGTCAAAACATTGACCCAGACCTACACATTTACATCCGGTACACTGAAACAGAAACCTGTGTCATGAAACACCTTTGATCCTCATCACTTGAGTGATGGAGGGTAGGTAAGATTAGTACGATAGGAGTGTTTCTGTTTTAGAGTTGAGTGATTAGCAAAGTTCTCTTTTCCCACTGATGTGCCTCCTAGAGGTATTGTTTGTGTTTCATAGTGTGTACAGGAACGTGTTGTTGTGGTTAGGATTTGGACCTTCATGGAATATTTCTCTCGTTCACACTTCAGATCAAGCGCGACCATCAACACAAACAGGTGTTTCTTATCCATTAGCATTGCCCCTTATCTTTTTGCATCTATGTTTGTCTGCTTTGATTGTGATTGGTAACATAATATTCAATGCATTTTCTTAGTACTAAACATTTAATTCAATGTAATTTTTTGTCATAATCACTTGTCTAGGTTTAAAAATCAAGCAAGTTCGACTAAGCTAGTTTGACCAAGTTAGGTGTTAGAGATCTTCTCTTAATACCATGGGGAATGCCTTCCTAATAATCAATGGTTACTTAGGTTCTTAATCCGATCTAGGCATCATTGTGTGAAATGTACTAGGGCTTTCTAGTGGGCTTGACCCTATTGACCTTTAGCTTAAGTATTATAAAGGGAGTTTACTAGTGTGATGAGCCTGGGGAGGTGTATCAGTGTTATATGACCCCCCAAAGTTACAAAATTAAAATGCTGAAAATGAACAAACAAAAAATCAAAGTGCCACAATGTAAAATCTTAAGCTGGAAGAGAAATCTCAGCTTGATTTGGTACTTCACTCACATGTATTGCCTATGGTACTAGAGCCCTAGAGGTTCCCAGTGTCGGCGCTTTTCCTTGAAAAGCAAAAAACCCAAGGCATACAAAATAAGCACACACATCAAATTGAATCACTGTGAAAACACTTTGGGGGGTCAAAGAAAAAGTAATCAGTCAGGCGATGATTTCATGAGAAATTCCTTTTATGGTAGCTTAACTACAAGGTCTTCTAGATATAGCCTCTAGTCAGCCCTCGAACATGAATACTTGGCTCTCGCGATTAAACAACTTAATTGACCACAGAAAATTAAGAAGCTTACCCATGGTATTAATATTCGATCTCTAGTGCCTTTCGACTGTCAAATTAGCGACCCCATACTTGTTTAATTTTTTACCTTTACATCTGTTTATGCATTTGATTACATTGCAACTTAATGTTCATTGCTGACAAATTGTTTGAAATTCTTTTACCAATCAATTTGTCTACCTAAAACTGCATATGCTTTTTAATCACTTATGAGAATGCAATTACTGTGCCAACGATGTTTGATTTTGCAGTGACTAAAGAAGGCTAAGGACATTCATCTCAAATGCTCTTCCACCTCAACGAACGAGCTTCAACTCAATAGCTTCCGAGGACGGAAACTACATCCGGAAGGGGGGCATGTTAACCCTCATGGCTCACGGACACCCCATCACCTACGACGAACGTGTATTATGTATTTGGTAGAGTCAGGTACCGGGCTTGTCGGACCAATAGGAAAAGGGTAAGAGTGATCTCCGATGAGAGGCGCACTCTAACTGGGACATTCAAGGGATTAGTTGGCTAAGCATGGGCGCCCAAGTGTGAATGGGGTGAGCTCATATAAAAGCCAACTAAACCTAAAATTCATTCATTCTCTCATTTGTGCAATAGAAGAGTGCTCTTGCCCCATCTCCATCTCCATCTTCTTCTTCTTCACCTCCTTGTGTGTGTGTGTATGAGAGAGAGAGAGAGAGGGAGAGTGTGTGTGCGATCGAGCATAACGAAGGCACGACGACGGCGAAGCGGTTGAGCGCGGCACGACTGCAGCTTCTTCTTCATCGCGGCGATGAATCCACCACGAAGGCGAGCGTAGAGCGGTGAGTGACATAGCCTTTGCTCTCTTGAGCTTGCTAGTTTAGGCTTGTTGTGTGCTTGGAGCCATTTGTGGCTCGCACATGGTGTATCGGCAAGTCCCTTTCTTCGACAGTGCGGCAAGGAGCGCACAATGCATCTTATGCATCAGATTGTTATGCTTTGGCTGTGTCTAGTTTACATGATGTTGAGGAGCCTCTATCTTTTGATGAAGCACAGAATTCAGAAAATTGGATGGTTGCCATGCAATCAAAATATGATGCACTTATAGAAAATGACACATGGACTTTATGTGATTTGCCTCCTGGCAAAAAGGCCATTGGTACGAAGTGGGTTTACAAGTTGAAACGCAAGCCGGATGATGAGATCGATCGCCATAAGGCTCGACTTGTTGCAAAGGGTTATGCACAGCAAAAAGGCATAGATTATGAAGAGACTTTTGCTCCCACTTGTCGTATGACTACTGTGCGTTTTCTATGTGCATTGGCAGCTCATTTTGGCTGGGATGTACATCAATCAGACATTGTTATTGCTTTCTTGAATGGTGACATATTTGAGGAAGTTTATGTAACGCAGCCTCGCGGTTTTGTCATAAAAGGACAAGAGGACAAAGTGTGAAAATGTAACAAGGCTTTGTATGGGTTGAAGCAATCTCCTCGCGCTTGGTATGAGAAATCTGACACTCATTTGGTCAAACAAGGCTTTCGTAACAGTCCAACACAAAGCACATTGTATGTAAAGCGTGAGGGTGATGTATTTCTCATCGTGGTTCTTTATGTTGATGATTTGCTGATCACTGGACCAAATGAGAGACATATTGTTGAATTTAAGGCTGATTTGAATGCTTCTTTCAAAATGAAAGATTTGGGGTTGTTGCATCATTACTTGGGTATTCAGTTTAAGCAGTGTGATGGTGGTATTGCCTTGTGTCAGAAAAGTTACATAGAGACATTGCTATGTAAGTTTGGACTTGAGGATTGCAAACCTATTGCCACTCCCATGGAAACAGGTTTGAAGTTGAGTCTACATGATGCTGGCGATCGTGCTGATGTCACTCTTTACCAAACTGCTGTTGGCTGCCTCATTTATGTATGCAACATGAGGCCGGATATTCAGTTTGCAGTCTCACAGGTCAGCAGATTTATGCATAGCCCAGGGTCTAAGCATTGGCAGGCTGTCAAGAGGATTTTCCGCTACCTTAGTGGCACTTTATATCTTGGCTTGTTTTATCCCAAGGGGGGATCATTGCCGCCAGACTTAAATGCTTTTTCAGACTCAGATTGGGCTGGTTGTTTTGACACGCGAGTGTCCACAAGTGGTTTTTGTTTCATGCTTGGCAGTTCATGTATATCATGGTTGAGCAAGAAGCAACCTACTGTGGCCACTTCGTGTTGTGAGGCTGAGTACAGGGCAGTCTTCACAGCTACGATTGAGTGTGTATGGCTCAGACGCCTTATGGCTGATTTGGGTGTTGGACAGGACACTGCCAACACTATCTACACTGACAGTCAGAGCGCATTGGCAGTTGCAAGGAACCCAGTTTTTCATGCTCGCACAAAGCACATTGAGGTGCATTACCACTATGTCAGGGAGAGGCTCTCAGCAGGAGAGATCAGCTTGGCTTATGTGCCAACACATGACAACCTTGCAGATCTTTTCACAAAGGCATTGTCTCATGAGAAGCTTGAAGCTTTCCGCAAAGCTTTGGGTTTACTCCCGTTTGTGGACTGATCCTGTCCTCAGGGCATGGCACTTCCCTTTACTCATGTGCCAGCGCTCGTTCACCGCATCACTCCAGGGGCGATTTGTTACCATATACATGTGGTAGTGATGTGTGTGAACACATTAGGACCGCCGGGGCATTTTTTCCCTCTTTAGGAGGTTTTTTCCCCCGTGCATTGTATATATGCCCATCACTCTAGGGCTATCTATCTTTCCATTGCACACTAAGTAACATACTCTCTATTGTGTGCCTTGAGCTTCCTTCGTCTTCTCCAAGCTGTGTGTGTTTCTCTGCAACCCTAATTCCAACAGCACCATTAGATCTCTAATATTGTTCAACTTTCCTTCAAATCCCCTACTCCGTCGTTAAGGTCTTATCTTGTAGGAAGGCATCTTATATAGTGGTACATTTTGCGGCTTCTACTTGCACGAGCTAATTGGCTCCCTTTGGCCTTGATACAAATAGGCTACCTATTGTTCTATGGTCACTGGCCGGCAGTGTGTAACATCTAGGCCTTACAATCTTTGAGTAGTAGACTTCCAAGGATAAGCTATATTGTTTCAAGCTAAAGAACTCATTCATATTTATCGCGTCATGGGGAGGAGGTAAGTATCTTTCCTTCACTGCTTGTTTAAGCTCCTTCCAGTTCTAGGAGTTTTCCAATACTCCCATGTCACAACATTGTTTTTTTCACCATAGTTTTGCTTCCTCGGAAAGGCAAAACATTCCTGCCATTGCTTGATTTGTAGCAGAGAAGTAATCATCTATATCTTCAATCAATACTTATGTATCCTTCTCAATATCATTTCCCTCTCCCTTAAAAGAGGATGGTTTCATTTGTTTGAGCAATAACTTCTTGAAGCCAAGGATCTCTTGGTACAAAAGCAAAGATGTTGTTAATTCTTGAAGACGATGAGCTCTTTGATGTTGTTCTTAGAAATCATATATGTCTATCTTAGCCTGTCAATTTAGATTATAACAACCCTTTTATCATTGAAGGATTTGTATTTGAAGGCGGAATCTTTTGTATACGGGTTGGAAATGACATGATAAAGTAGATCATCACCACATTCTTTCTGCTCTTAGTGATCCACTTTTTGTTGATGTGTATGAACTTCCTACTTTTCACAACGTATGGAAGTATCTTATTTAAATTTTCAAAAGAAATTTATTACAAAAATACTTTATTGGAGAGGTTGCATACCAAGCTATAATATGAAGTTGGTACTATTATGATGGGACACATTGAGTCTTTCAAATCTAGTATTATTTAACTTGTTTCTACTGGTGATCGTGTTCCACAAAAATGGCACATTACACTTCTTCTTGATATGATGAAGGATTCTTTCTATGACAATATTGTTACCATTCTTTCTAACAAAGATAGTCTGGATTTTGACCAAACCTGTATATCTTTGATTGAATATTCTCAATGTTAAGAATGGTATAATGTTGGTCATGATGCACCTATGATTTTGCAAGAGGAGACTGAGTCACAATAGCTGGAAGGATATTTTTATGTTTGAAGGTGTCCATTTCAATGAGAAAACCGCAGAGATGGTTGGCATGATAATAATTTCTCTTGTCTCAAATTTCCTAGCCGGTATTGTTTTTACTACAATAGAAATGGTCAGACTGAAGATGATCAATGGACATGTCAATATGACAAAAAACATAACATTACTACTAAACAACTATGTTTATTATTAGATTCTTCTTCTTGTTGTGATTATTGTAGACAATCTAATCATCTCACTTACAAGTGTTTTAAGCGCCAACGATACAGACTGCAATAGAGTGTATGTTGTTGAACATCATAACTAGAAACATGGTGTGATTATGTCAATAACTCTAGTATTTACACAAGAAAATCACGTAATCACGTTAATTGTTAACATGACTTTGATTATTTCCTGTAAAAACCCATAGAGCCGGTTAGCCCTCTAGGGTTTTCATTTTTCCCTGTGGGGTGCGCCAAGATTTTTCATTTTCCCGGCGGGCCCGCCGGGTATGTGTAAATTCTCGGCGGGCCCGTCGAGAAAATGAGAAAGCCTGGCGGGAGTAATTATATATAGTAAACAATGTGCTAACCGCGGTCCTTTAGCTAGGCAAATCCTTGGGGAGTGTATCTGAGTGCCGGGTATAGTCATCTCCTTGTGAATTGACCTAAGGTTTACAAAGTCACAGGTCCTTTTTTTGGGCCGAACGTGATTCTTAGTTCGGTAACCACTTCTAAAAATTTTAATTCGTTTACCAACATAAGGGTACGAAACCAAAACAATTGAAACTTGGAGAGTCATGCGCATTGCCAAGAAACCATTGGTCCAAATGAGGGCTGTAATTGGTTTTATAAGATGATCATATGTAAATGACGAGTCAATAGTCAAGGGTCGGATGTCCTGTACTAGTGTACTGGGCATATAAAGATCCTTGAAGTCTTGCATTTTTCACCATTATAGATTTGAGTTTATTTACACTTGTCATTTCACAATATAATGCTATAATCCTTAATTGGGTTAAAATAGCTTTTATATATTGAATTGGTTGCATGGGGGGGCTACAATCCTTCACTGGGTACAAGTAATCCTCAATTGAGTGATTACATTGAAGGTTTATTTGTGTTAGTTCATACATTGGTTTATACAGAGAGTGCATTATGTATTACAATAGATTATTAGTGCATGAAATGAAAAAGCATATATTTTATTGCTTTCATTTGTTTTTCGTAGCGATTGAAATTAATGTGTCTTATTGTTGGCAAATCAAAGTGGACATATAAATAATCATTATAATAATAATTTAATTTGAAAAATGCATAGCATTGTTGTAGTTATTATACCGTACATAGACTATATTGCAATGTGTATGTTTGCTCACAATATAGGTGATCGATATGTGGATTGACTAGCGTGCATTGAAAATCTTATATTGTGCATCATGGTTACTTTCATATTGAATGGTTTTTGAAATTTTAATATATATTGAAAATAAGAAAAATATTTCAAAAACTAAACATCTGGTTCTTTTGTCTTCAGTTTTAATTTTAAAGCAATGGAGCAAAATGTGGACACAAGTGGTACGAAGAAGCCAACGAATAAAAAAGCTCATGGCAAAGAGTGGGATTATGCTCACAACATATACGGCCGATATATGGAGTGGAAATGTAAATTTTGTGGGTTGCGGTGTCTGGGTGGCTATAGAAAGCCGTGTTATTTCTGCATCTTTCTCTGCCAGTTGTGTCGTGTAAATATCCTTCTCTCTCTTTAACTGTAGGTTGACACCTTCCACTATCAATGCCAGCTCATCTCGAGTGAAATTGACACAAATCTCCCTTATATCATGAGTGGCAACAGTTGTCTCCTTTGACGAAAAGTCTACTGGTCGTTGTTGCACAAAGTGAACATGTAAATTTTTTTCAAAATATAGCGCACAATCTGCATTGTGCATGGGATGGCCATAAACTTCCAAGTAAATCCTCTCAGCGTTTTCTTTGATCACATCATGGTTGCACTTCAAAACCTTCCACCTTCCTTTCTTGATCTCTCCGCCCTCACACGGCTATATTGTCTTGATCATGTCCTATGTCACTTCTTTACTGATCGCTTTCCATTACATGTGGTTTGGATTTTCCCATTTTGAGAGTCGTCTAGCAGTGCGCATCGCTGTTGTGCCGACATACCGTTGTCAGGAGTTTTTTGGAGCAAGGGATTGCGCATATGTACATACACATGCATGGTGCATCAAATGAAGGATTGCCCATTTTCCAGAGCCAGGTGGTTATGTGGGGCCCACATGTGTACAGGTAGGACAGCATGTACATAGTGCATCGATTTTCACTATCACCAGTACCAGTATGTTTTTTCTACAATAATGAGGAGTTTATAGCGCATAAAACTTCTCGAGGAAGCTATCCGCGGGCCGACGACATGAGGTAAGCAGGTGCGTCAGATGGCATCTAGTGGCGTCAGGAGGACGAACGAGGTCAATATTTGCACGTGGATGAGTACGGACACAACGTGGGTGTTTCCTTCAAATAATTATGCAGAAAGGTCATCATGATGACCACTTTTTGGGGCCACTTCACGTGGTGGCAAGATGCATTATTGGAAAAAAGTTGAGTGCCAGGTGTGCGAATGATGCAAAAAGGTGACAACTATGCACTGCGAGGTCAGTTTTTGGCCTGTTCGGGGTCCGTTTGAGGTCATCTAAAAGGCCAAGGGTGCCCAACTAATAAAGCTAAGTGTGAGAACTGAAAAAACTGAGAGAAGACCAAAAAAAACGTGGAGAAGAGAGGAGGAATCCAACGAGTCCATAAATCTGTAAAACCGTGTACATAGGCATCAACACCTTGACAAGAACCTTGCTTAAGAGCATTGAGCTTATTCCATACTGCATTTGTATCTTCAAAAACTTGGAAACGCTCTAAAAAAGCTTCTATAAACTTGTCAAGACTCAAACCATAAGAAGAAGCCACTGCCTCTTGAGCTTCCAAATCCATGAACCAAACAAGGGCCTCATCTTTCAAAAGCAATCCAAATAGCCTCAAAATCTTCTCCTCATCACACATATTGTTGCTTATGCATGCCACCTCGACTTGCTCCAGAAAGTCTTCCGCATCTTCACCACTTCTTCCATGAAATTCCGGATAAGAGAAAGCCATGGCTACCCAAGTTTAATGCTTTGAGAACCCCTTTGAACACACGTGCAAGACCCAAAACTTTTGACTATCCAATCCCCAGAAACTTCAATGGAGCTCAACTTTAGATAAGGACAAACACATGCACATCAAATGAGTTTTCATAGTTGATCATCGGAATTACAACAGGCAAAGGACATTCCAAGATCTCTCGTAATCTTCTTGGCCCAAACATAAAGACTATGCGCTGCTGGAAAAAGATCTTCCTGGACACATGAACATTAATCTGAATTCTTTGAGTTAAATGAAAAGGAGTGAACTGAGGGCCATTTTGATCATCCATTAAAGCCAACCATGAAGCTCCCAAGAAGGCACACCTGACTCAACCACTGATTTTGCCAAAATTTCAGCAGCATAACATCATAAATGGCTCAAAATACCAAAAAACCGGCCATCATAACTTGGGAAAATTTCGACAGAGTTTCCCCAGAAGTAGAGCAGTAGGAACCCAAAATATAGACTGTCTATGTATGCATAAACTGTCAACAATAGAACCCGAGCATCAAGTAGGACTCACTAGTACATAGCCTATGGCGAGGTCACGAAAAGGGTGCTCCAGCTACCTGTATCACCGAAAGGATCTCCACATTTGAGAATACCCCAGCTCAATAAAACCTCACGCTATCGACCCTCACACGAAGGCTAATGCAAATCGCGTATAGTCAAGTCTCAGAAATGACTATCTTCCAGACCAAGTCTCAGAAATGGCTGGGACTGCCAAATAAAACCATATATGGCTCCACAAAGGCGTACAATGGCAGTTTCCACAAGTAACGTACAATCCAGCAGACAATGCGCTCAAACAGGCGCCAAGTGATGCATACCCACAACAACTACAAGTGACATCACTACTAGTATATCACTGTACTCCAGCTACCTGTACTTGTACCTGTCCCTGTAACCTGTAACCTGTAATCTGCAACCTGCAACCTGTAATCCCCAATCTCGAAGCTCGAAGCTCGAAGCAGAAGGTACTCGAAGAAGATCCTCCGTGGGGGCGCCAAAAGAAAGTGAGCGGGATGAAAACACATACAGCGCCTCTATAACGACCCGACACACACTCTTGGGAAGATACACACACACTAGGGGGCACCACTCGGCTTACACAACACACCTGGCCGAGACAGGGAACACACCTCTGGAGTGAGAGGAGAGAGACTATCCACTTGCCCACTCCACACAGACACACACACACACACACACACCCAAAAAAATCCGCTCAAAAGAGGAGAATTTCTGATGTTTAGATACAAATGAGCTTGGGCCAACACCAATGGGGCAAATAGCTCACACAATATGGGTAAAAGATACCAGATACAATCACAAACTAGAGGAGAAACTGCGCTCATAGGAGAAACTTACACAGAAAAACAGCAGGAAAAGAGTGAGGAATTTGGCAAAATGGACAGCTCCATCACGTCCGGAACGGCCCAAAACCCCAGTCTACAATGTCAAAGTGCTCAAATCCGACCTCGGATGAGCAGTTTACGGCCAAAACAGGCTCCAAAATGAGCAAAAACACAGCTGCGGCTGTTCCTCCTCTCTTCTCCACGTTTTGGCCGTAAACTGCTCATCCGAGGTCGGATTTGAGCACTTTGACATTGTAGACTGGGGTTTTGGGCCGTTCCGGACACGATGGCGCTGTCCATTTTGCCAAATTCCTCACTCTTTTCCTGCTGTTTTTCTGTGTAAGTTTCTCCTATGAGCGCAGTTTCTCCTCTAGTTTGTGATTGTATCTGGTATCTTTTACCCATATTGTGTGAGCTGTTTGCCCCATTGGTGTTGGCCCAAGCTCATTTGTATCTAAACATCAGAAATTCTCCTCTTTTGAGCGGATTTTTTTGGGTGTGTGTGTGTGTGTGTGTGTCTATGTGGAGTGGGCAAGTGGATAGTCTCTCTCCTCTCACTCCAGAGGTGTGTTCCCTGTCTCGGCCAGGTGTGTTGTGTAAGCCGAGTGGTGCCCCCTAGTGTGTGTGTGTGTGTGTATCTTCCCAAGAGTGTGTGTCGGGTCGTTATAGAGGCGCTGTGTGTGTTTTCATCCCGCTCATACCGTGTGCTAGAGACTTCATGCATGACTGAAATGCATTAACAGCCGCTCGTTGTTGATCGAGTACTGATTGGGTGCCAATATCTTGTTCTTCATCAGCCATTTTCTCTTGGAGCTACAATCAACATATAGACAAATAATCAATATCATTGGCAAATATATATTTTCACGATTCAACAGTCTCACAGATGCACAAGATAGCAACTTCTCATCCACTACATAAGACGTCAGAATCCACTAAATCAAACCACAACTAATGTGACTAATTGAACCACAAGGAAAATTTTAAATACCGACACTCAACACGACAAATTTAAAATGACTAAAGATAATTGATTCAATTAGGTGAACCACTTCAAACCAGATAATACACTTCAATAGAAAATAGAATACCCTGGACAAGACATGTATATCATAAAAATATTTAGATCAGATAAAATGATGGTGCAAGTTCAACAAGGGGACGTTGGACAGGGTTAGGGTCTGTCTTTAATTATTTTTTGAAAAATATCAACACGTCAAAAGCATTTCTTCTTTGTTCCCGCTCCTTTAACTTCATCCAACAATCTACTTTAATCCGAATAGCTCTTATAACATCTTTGTCCGGGTGGTGAAAAACTTATTCTAGAAAATAAACTCTTTTGGTTGCACACCAAAAATTTGTCAGCATGTCGAATAGATAGCCCAATGCATAAATGTCGGTCGCCTTTGTGTATGCATCTGTGCATCGTGGATCGTATAGTTCTGGAGCAATCCATGTTCGCTTAGCCATCTCGGCATCCCCTGCTCTCTGTGCCTCCAAAATTGTAGAGTCCGACTGTACGCTTGGATGCAGATAATTAATTGTTGCGCGCCTAGCTGGCATACTAAGCATCATCCCCCAATCAATGATGCCGATGTGGGGTTTATTGGCACGAGTAAAGTCCAACATTATGTTGAACGGGTGCAGGTCATTGTGCACTATCTCGACCAAGTGGACAGCCGCAACGTCATCAATTAAGGCGTGCAAAATGGCTGGCATCTGCTCGATCACTGCTTTGATCCACGGCGTGTCTATCTCTTGTACAGGAAGATTTGTTGTAGGCAATAATCTCCAGCCGTGTTGTAGCATGTGATGCGTCGTTTGAACAAACCGTGAGCGAATGATAAGCAGCACATCATGTCGCCCACGATACCCCCATTGTAGTATGGGAATATTGTGATCCAAGGAGCTTCGATAGTAAAGCCAATGCACCTTATAATGGAGGGGTGAAGCGTTTGCATTCCTTGGTCTGTCTGAAAGCTGTCAAATTTCGCCTCACTCCCTCCCTTGTAACATTTTCTCACATATGTAATGTGGTTTGGAAAAAAAGAGATGCCTTTGATGGTGTATAATGTGCACACACCAAAGGACCCTGCTCCAACCCTCATACCTTCTTTCTACCAAGGCTTCGTGAGGGATGCGGATAAGATGAGCGCACTTGGCATCCAAAGCCATGTGCATGATTGTGTCAGTGCCGCTGGTATCAGATCGACCTCCCAAATCTGCTTTCGCATCTTAGTTGCTCTATTTTCTTCTTCACCAAGGGTAGGCTCTCATATAGCTACATGTTCATGGGCATTCCTACCTTGACCTCTTCCAAATACCATATCTTCTCTCCATTGGCCTCCACCTTGTCCACCATTGTGTCCATTGTTACGTCCACAAGGGTGGTGTCTTTGGCATGTTTAAGTTACCACTACTACTCTATTAGTTAGACATGAACATATGGTCCAATAATGTCCCAACTTTCTACATTGGGAGTTTCAAACATCCAAGTGTGGAGGATTTATTTGCATAAGCTCTTTGTATTTCTCTAGCATTGGTGGGAAAGTTTCTTGGTTTGCCTAGCACCATTAGAGCTCTAATATTGTTCAACTTTCCATCAAATCCCCTACTCCTTCGTTAAGGTCTTTCCATGTAGGAAGGCATTTTGTATAGTGGTAGGTTTTGCGGCTTCTACTTGCACGAGCTAATTGGCTCCCTTTGGCCTTGATACAAATAGGCTACCTATTGTTCTATGGTCACTGGCAGTGTGTAACATCTAGGCCTTACAATCTTTGAGTAGTAGACTTCCAAGAATAAGCTATATTGTTTCAAGCTAAAGGACTCATTCATATTTATCGCGTCATGGGGAGGAGGGTAAGTATCTTTTCTTCACTGCTTGTTTAAGCTCCTTCCGTTTCTAGGAGTTTTCCAATACTCCCATGTCACAACAATGTTTTTTTTACCATAGTTTTGCTTCCTCGGGAAGTCAAAACATTCCTAACATTGCTTCATTTGTAGTAGAGAAGTAATCATCTATATCTTCAATAAACACTTACGTATCCTTCTCAATATCATTGCCCTCTCCCTTAAAAGAGGATGGTTACATTCGTTTGAGAAATAACTTCTTCTCCAAAAATTTTATGGAGTGTACGCACATATTAACATATTATAATAACATCAATGTTTATAATAATTCAAAACACTAAGTTATTTTTCAGACTTGTCCATCCCACTAAAAGCTTTATCACGTGGCCTAACCAATCAAACAAAAAAAACCTTGATTTCATACACATTAGGAAGGGAATGGGGTCTAAGGGGGCTTCTTTAATTTTCATGGGATTAAAAGGGAGATTATGGAAGGAGCAAATGGATGGATACCATGTGGATTGAAATGGTGGGTATGGAAGGGCCTAAAAGTAAGTGGTCAAACTTGTACTCTTTATAAAGTATAAAGAGGAAAACTCTTATAAATTTAAAAAGTTGAAATTTTATCTAAATAGTTGAGTAGAAACCAATACTTTCTCTTTCTAGTGGCTGCTAATTTCTCCCCCCCTCTCTCTTAAAAGGGGGTCCCTCCCAAAACAAGCTGATCATTTTCTCCCTCTCTCTCTATTGTACCATCTCTCACTTCTCTTCACTTCATCTTGCAATTTGTTTCTCTTTCCTTTCTTTCACTTTTCCCTCCCAAAAGTTATGTAGCAAAAGTTTGAACCTCCTTGTCCTCCTCAAGCGTACTCCATTCTCCTCAAGCTTGTTGCATTCTTCTCAAGCTGGATTTCTCCATTTCTCCATGAACCTCACTAAACACCTCTACCTAAAAGTTAAGATATACAGCATATCCTTCTGCTAGATTATCCCTCTTTTTTTCCTCAACAGATTTCCTGTTCCTTCCCCGTTCAGCTCTATAGAGAGGATCTACTTTCCTCTCAAGCTTTGTAACATTATATTCCCCATTAAGCCAAGAAGCATATGGAGCATTATAGAAGTAAGTGGCATCAATCGTCTTTGTGTACCATCAAGAATCTTGCTCTTTATACAGCCGAAAACATGGATGTGCATTGATTAATCATAAGTGTTTGTCTGGAGGTTGTGCCACTAATCCCCATGGAATCATGAATTACTCGACGACCTAGGAGTGTCATTCAGAGAGAGAGAAAAAGAGAGAGAGAGAGAGAGAGAGAGAGGGGGGGGGGGGGAGGGGAGGTGGACATGTTTAGAGTGTAGGGCAGGTATAGCAATCGAGGAACAAAAAATAACACACATACACACAAAAGTACACAAGAAAGAGAGAGAGAGAGAGAGAGAGAGCGAGAGAGAGGAAAGAAGTAGGTTAAAATGACGTGTGGAGGCCAAGAGAGGGAGAAAGGGAATGGGTGAGAGAGAGAGGAAAGAAGTACGTTAAAATGACATATAGAGGCCAAGAGAGGGAGAGAGGGAATGCGTGAGAGAGAGAAAAGAAATATATTGAAATGACACATGGAGGCCAAGGGAAGGAGAGAGCAGCAAAGGTACATAATGGAGTGAGTGAAATCAAGGGTGGGTATGAAAGAGAGCCGGGGGGGGAGAAGTTAGTGAGAAAGAGGTGTGGAGGCAGGGAGAGGAAGAGAGAGCAGGAGAATGAAAGTAGAGGATAGGGAGGATGAGAGGGATAGGTGGAGGTGGTGAAAGAAGAGAGGGTGGAGAAATATTGGGTGGCTTAAGTAGCCAAGGAGGGCGGTAGTTACAAGTACAAGTTCTCTCCATGTTAATAATAAAACCGATGCATGAAGAACTAGGTAAAAGGTTTCAATGACCTACATACGATTAAGAGAGAGAGAGAGAGAGAGAGAGAGAGAGAGAGAGAGAGAGAGAGAGAGAGAGAGAGTGTGTGTGTGTGTGTGTGTGTGTGGGGGGGGGGGGGGGGGGGGGGTCTCGAGTAATGCTCCTATGGTAAGAAATAGGAGAATTTTTTAACTGGTAGTAGCTTTGCTAGGTGACAGTAACTGATCACATGCTAGATCCAAGGGTCCACAAATGCCTCGACGTACTTGGAGGCGTTGGAGGGGGTGAAGATTGAAGGGAGATCGGGGGAATCGCAAGCCACATGGTAGGGATAGCTCAACAGGTATACATGCCCACCTGCCCCTCTTGGACGCCTCACTCGTCACATTGTCCATGATGGAGCTGGTGTCGAATCCAAAAAAGGACTTCGCAGCAGGCATCCCTCTAGGCACACTTGCATCCCCACGGCCTCCAGACATGCCTCCGACAAGCTGGTCATCACATTCTGCACGCACTCCCCACATGATCGTCGCCTCTGCACTAGAAGACGTTGTATAGATTGTCCTACCCCGAGCTCCTTGTAGCCGCTATGATCACATACTTGTTGCTTTGTGATGAGAGAGCTATGAAATTGTGCAGCATGGTGTTGAGATTGCACGTGAAGGTGCGTGGTGTTGAGGACGCCGCTATTGGTATTGCAATGGCAATTGCGGTAGCAGACATTTAAGGGTATAAATTGTTGCGATGAGAAGGTAGGAAAGAAGAGAAAGAGGAAGAGGAAGAGGAAAATGTAGGAAAGCAGAGAAAGAGGAAGAGGAAGAGGAAAATATTACAGCAGCATATCACAAGAAGATTTAGCCATTTTCTCATGTAGGAAAATGGAGTCTTTTTCTGTGTTTTTCATATAATGCATAACATCATGAGCTTCTGCTCGGGACACACCGCATACCTAGCTAGGTATGCGATCGCGGGACCGCATACCTAGGTAGGTACGATTGGGGGCAAGGGACCGCCATCCCTTGCCCCCAATCGTACCTACCTAGGTATGCGGTGCCTCCCGAGCAGAAGCTCATGATGTTGAGGTAAGTCACAATGTGAGAATTATTGTGAGAATCTGCCCAAAACTTCTTGTGCATCTCCATCCCGCCATTCCCACCTCCCTCCCTCTCTCTCTCTCTCTCTCTCTCTCTCTCTCTCTCCTTCCTTTGTCTAATATTTCTCTGGCAACATCAACACGGCTCAGACGCCATAGTTTCCAAAACAACTCAATTTCCAATTGCAAACAAATTTCACCAATTAAATACTTTTGAATAAACTAAAGCTCACAAAAGTAAAGACCATTTAATAAAGATGATTTGAATTGGTCGCGATTTGAAACAAGGTGAGGGATCACGATGGCCTACTAATGACACGAAGCTAAAACAAATTGTGGGAGGAAGATAAATGAGTGCCATATCATAATGCTCTAAAATTAAATCCATAATATTATTTTTTTTATTCTTTTTGAAGGAACTTGTGTGCCTTTAATATGACCTTGATTTGTGTTTACTCTTTTTTTATTTTCCCTACCAAAAACAACCGTCTCTTTCATATTAGACATGAATGACGACAACCATCACTCCTCGAGTTTGATCATTGTCCACAGAGTAGGGTCCCCCAATTTCAAAAAAATAACTTTTTATCATATTTACCTCTCTCTCTCTCTCTCTCTCTCTCTCCCCTTTGTCTTCTTCTTCGTTTATATTTCAAAAAAAATAATCTATTTTCAAAAAAAATAACTTTTTTTTTCAAAACATCTCAAATGAATAAGCGAAGGTTGAGTTTAGGAAATGAAAAGTCCCATGACCATATCCATGTATAAACAGGTGATTTGAGTGTCCATTCGTATATTTGTACTTTTCTTCTTGTGTTCCTTTCCTCTAAAGTGTTTTCTCTACATTACAGTTTCGTTGCACCATGCACTTGTATATGTACTATGCAGGTAGAATTATGTTCACTACAAATCAAGTTGGCCTCATAATACTCTGTCAAAATAAATTGTATACCTTTTGTTTGTCCTTTGGTCAGGACCATTCTTCCAATGTAGGTGGCGAAAACGTTCTTTTTAAGTTCAATTAATGGGAATATTGAAAGATCCTTGGGTTGAGACAAAGAGCATGGCAAAAGGGGAACTTTTCCTTTATTGATTTGCGGTTTTTGTTTAGGGTTTTTATGCAGGCGATGAGCGTAAGATGTGCGAGTTGGGGGTGAGGAGGGATAGTTCAAGAAAATAAAAGAGGGATGACGAATGGACGAGGTAGACGAATGTGCAAAGAGATTATTTTGCTAGAGATCAAAATGTGGACGAGCGTAATGAGCAAGCAAAGGAGCTTACCTTGCGACTCTCGACCTACTTGTGCTAACGATTCCAAGGCAAAAGGATTGGTGTTGTGTGTGTTGCGCTGTGGAGAAGAGAGAGAAAGAGAGAGACAATGGTCTTACCTTCGTCGCCTAGAGTTGGGATATAATAGAAATAAATAGAACGGAAAATAACCAAAAAAAATACCCCTCTAATTTGCAAAATTCCCATAATACCCCTTCAATTTCAAAAATTTGCAAAATAACGTTGTATCTATTTTGCTTGGATTGTTCAAGATTTTCTAATCTTTATTCCATGCAATTTGTCGCAAATTGCCTTTAAAAAAAGACAATTATGTATAAAATTAGTGAAGCAATTCACCAACTCGAATTCTAGTTTTATCATTTTCAATTTTTTTGTATCTTTGAAGAAATATAATCTGACAACCTTGGGAATTTTGAAAAATTTGGAGGGCATTCTGGGAATCTATGACAAAATATTGGGGGCACTTTGGGAAAGTTGAAGGAAAGGCTGCCTTATATGGTGAACACGAAGTTGGGACAGCTGGCAGGGCCGAGGGCAGGTGTCGCCCAAAGCGAGGCTGGCAAGGGCGCGAGGGGGAGGAGGTCGCCTTTGCAAATGCTTTCCTTGGCGGAGGTGCGTGGACAGCTTACAGGTGGAGCGCAAATGGCTATGCGAGCTCCTCTCTCTCTCTCTCTCTCTCTCTCTCTCTCTCTCTCTCTCTCTCTCTCTCTCTCTCTCTCTCTCTCTAAGGCAGACCTAGAAATCAAGAACCGATTTGTGCTACGTCGACTCCCGACATGAGTCGTTACTGGAAGAAGCAGACGTTGTTGAAAGATTGGGTCTGGAGCGTATGTTGAGTGAGCATGGAGAGTGAACACGGATGACGAGCTGGAAGGGAGAGACGAGTTTGAATGTAAAATCCAATGAGGCAAATGTATAGCCTATGGGGATTTCTAAAAATGTTATAGATCAACATGTTACTGATGCAAATGTACATAATGTACTTGATGAGGAAAGGGCTGAAAATGAGCAGGCTAGAGGAATGCCTAAATGGATGGGGCATACTTTGCGTGACTGTATATTGGATGCACCTTTGTCTAGTCGTACTCGTTTAGGTTCTTTCCATGTATCTTATGCATCACATTGTTATGCTTTGGTTGTGTCTAGCTTACATGATGTTGAGGAACCTCTCTCTTTTGATGAAGCACAAAATTCAAAAAAAATGGATGGCTTCCATGCAATCAGAATATGATGCACTTCTACAAAATGACACATGGACTTTATGTGATTTGCCTCCTGGAAGAAAGGCCATTGGTACAAAGTGGGTTTACAAGTTGAAATGCAAGCCGGATGATGAGATTGATCGCATTCATATATTTGTACTTTTCTGCTTGTGTTCCTTTCCTCTAGCGTGTTTTTTCTACATTAGAATTTCTTTGCACCATGCACTTGTATATGTCCTATGCAGGTAAATTACGTTCACTACAAATCAAGTTGGCCTCCTAATACTCTCAAAAAAAATTGCATTCTTTTGTTTGTCCTTTGATGAGGAGCATTCTCCCATTATGGCATGGGGATTAGATTTTGCCAAAAACATTTTCACTAATTGAAGAAAATAAGGGTACCATTAGAATTCTTCTAGTTTTTAGGTCAAAATTTGAAGCATTTTGTATAGATATTTTGGTTTTCTTTAGCCATGTGCAAATATACTAAATCACAATTTTTTGCAAACGTTATTAGGGAGATGCACTTTCTCGCACTCGAAATTCTATGACAAGGGTCATTAGAGACAAGAGAACATTTCATATTCAAAGTCGGAGTCCACACCATGTCCTGTACAGTGGCAAACAAAGTCCACACCTTCTCGTCCATAGTGGTAGTCGAAGTCCGCACCTCCCCTGGCACTAGGAAGCCCCTTGCAGTTCTATTATGGATGCACAACAATCAGAGGGGACGCACTAGTTGCAAGCACCAGAGAGGTGGATGCAGCATATGTACACACACACACAGGTTACAAATATAGGAGTTGCCTTGTCACGAAAAGAAACAGATACAGGAAGCAAGCCACATGTAATTGTATTTAATTATGATGTATATATGTTGTATACAGGTGGCAAGTAGGTTGACATATGGCAAGTAGAGTTGAAAATTATATTCTTTGAAAGCTCTTAAAGAGCAATGGTCACTTTTATGTCCAAATAGACATTTGTAATCACTTTGAGCATTGAATGATATCTATATAAAAAAAAGTATAAGAGAAAAATTCATGTTACCATATACATGTGGTACTGATATGGGTGAACACACTTAGGACCATCGCATCATTTTTTCCCTCACTAGGGGTTTGTTTTGCCGTGCCTTGTATATATGTTTTTCACTCAAGGGCTATCTTTTCTTTCCTTTGCAAACTAAGTAATGCACTCTCTATTGTGTGCCTTGATCTTCCTTCATCTTCCTCAAGTTGTGTGTGTTTTCTTGCAACCCTAATTCCAAAATTTGGTATCATAGCAGGTTGCATCCTCTCGGGCTTAGTCACCAGCAACTCCAGCACACACCTACTCACTTTCTTTGATTTTTTATTCTAGCTCATTTTGGCCTCCGTTTCCAGTACAAGTAGTAACGTGCAGGCTATTTCATCATTTAGTGCAAAAATTCTACCACTGTCATTTTTTGCATAATAGGTCCCTTATAGTCTACTATGGTTTTTGATATATATCATGTGTTATTCCCACTTTGTATCTCCTCTTTTTGGGCAGTTTTCACATCAGGTGCAACATTTGGCATGGCTGACCACAACATAGATGTGCTCAAGATGTTTGATATTGAGGACAAATTGGATGGGGACAATTACCCTATGTGGGCTTATATGATGCAGCATGTCCTTGGGTCAAAGAGCATTTGGAACATTGCGCAAGGCATTGATGTACATCTTGGTTCTGAGGATGTAGGCAATGCTGAGGATGTTACAGGTTTTGGTGGTAGGATTGCTACTGCCATAGCTGTTTTGCCTACGGCTCAGCATTGATCATGTTTTCTGCGAAGCACACTATTACTCCCGTCCTTGGGCAATTACCTTTACTTTGTGACTTTAATTGATGATTACTCCATGCATGCATGGGTGTATCCGCTTAAGGAAAAGTCGGAAGTGTTTATGTGCTTCGAACAATTTTTGGCTATGTCCGCTTAACGTAAAGTCCAAAGTGTTAATGTGCTTGAAACAATTTCTGGCTATGGCTGAAAATGTCTCGAAATGTACTATGGGCATCCTCCGTTCCGATCGAGGGGGGGAGTATATGTCTCATGATTTTAATGCATTTCTGGCTAGTCGTGCGATAAAACACTAATGTGCAGTGCCGTATACGCCTCAGCAAAATGGTGTTGCTGAGAGGAAAAACAGGTCACTTACAGAAATGGCATGATGATGTATGGTCAAAAGCCAAGCTTTATTGCATTTGTTTTGTCTTGAGGCCATCATATGTGCCATTTATGTACTTAACAGCTGTCCTACAAAGCTTTGCAGTCTATGACTCCATATGAAGCATGGCATGATAGAAAGCCTTCTATTGAGCACATGCGTGTTTTTTGTTGTTAAGCATATGCTTTGGTGCCACAAACACAGCATAGAAACTTGGATGATAAGGCTGTCAATTGTATTTTTGTTGGTTAGAGTGCTAAAAGAAAAGGTAATAGGTTGTATCATCCACAAACAACGGCGTATCCTGGTTTCACAGGATGTTGTGTTTGTGGAAGATTCTTTTCGGCCCTTGTTGCCATGTACTAGAGACGGTAATGTAAGCTCACAGGACATTTATGACAATTTGTTGCCTCTTTTCACTAGTGAAAGTTCGAATGTAAATTCCAATGAGGCAAATGTATAGCCTATGGGGATTTTTTAAAGTGTTGGAGATCAGCCTATTACTGATGCAATGTACATGATGTACTTGATGAGGAAAGGGTTGAGAATGAGCAAGCTAGAGGGATGCCAAAATTGATGGTGCATACTTTGCGTGACAAGAAATTGGATGCACCTTTGTCTAATCGTACTCGTTCACATTCTTGCCATGCATTTTATGCATTTGATTGTTATGCATTGGCTGTGTCAAGATTTTCTGATGTTAAGGAACCTCTATCTTTTAATGAAGCACAAAAATTCAAAAAATTAGATGGCTACCATGCAATCCGAATATGATGCACTTACTGAAAATTACACATGGAATTTATGTGATTTGCCTCCTGGTAAAAAGGCCATTGATATGTCTTCTCACAACCGGATATGGCTATGACTATTATGGTCAATGATGTTTCTTCTAGCTAGCGTTTTGTGCCTCCTTTTCAAAGCCAAGGATCTCCTGGTTGAGAAGAAAAGATGTTGTTAATTCTTGAAGACGATGAGCTCTTTGATGTTGTTTTTAGAAATCATGTATGTATGTCTTAGCCTCTCGATCCAAATCATAACATTTAATTGCTAAAGGATTTGTATTTGAAGAGCGGAATCTTTTGTATACAGATTGGCAATGGTGTGAAAAAGTAGATTGTCAGTACATTCCTTTTGCTCTTAGTGACCCTCTTTCGCTTGATGTGTATGAACTTTCTACTTTTCACAACGTATGGAATTATCTTATTGTAAACTTTCAGAAGATATTTGTTACAAAAATACTTCATTTGAGAGGTTTCTTACCAAGCTATAATATGAAGTTGATACTATAATGATGGGATGCATTGAGTCTTTCAAATCTATTATTATTTAACTTGCTACTACTAGTGATTGTCAAAACTAGCAGATTACACTTCTTCTTGATATGATGAAGGATTCTTTCTATTACAATATCGTTACCATTCTTTCTAACAAGGATAGTCTGGATTTTGACCAAACCTATATATCTTTAATTGAATACTCTCAATGTTAAGAATGGTATAATGTTGGTCATGATGCAGCTATGATTTTGCAAGAGGAACTGAGTAAGAACAGCTAGAAGGAGCTTTTTATGTTTGAAGGTGTCCATTTCAATGAGAAAATCACAGAGGTGGTCATCGGGATAATAGTTTCTCTCGTCTCAAATTTCCTAGCCAGTATTGTTACTGCAATAGAAATGGTCATACTAAAGATGATTGATGGATACGTCATGTGACAAAAAACACAACGTTACTACTAAACAACTATGTTTATTTAAAGATTCTTCTTCTTGTTGTGATTATTGTAGACAATCTATTTATCTCACTTACATGTGTTTTAAGCGGCGACGATGCAAATTGCAATAGAGTGTATGATGTTTAACATCATAAAACGATGCAAATTGCAATAGAGTGTATGTTGTTTAACATCATAATAATATTGTACTAGAAACAAGCTGTGTTTATGTTCTGTTCCTTTGAAAAGCATACTTCACGTACATGATGGTTCACTTTTCATTATCAATTCTGGTGCTACAAGAAATATGACTTATCAATCTAAATGGCTACATAACCATTATTAACTACATGTTAAGCGTGTTTTCAATCTTGTTGATTATACAATTTGTTAACTGAAGGGTATTGGAGATTTATATATTGGTACCTTATCTTCTTCCACTTGAGTTCTGCAAGGGGTGCTACATGTTCAAGACCCTTAACATAATCTTTTTCAGTATACAGCCACATTGATCTTGGTGTGCTTGTTGGATTTGATCATACCAAATGCCATATTAGGAAACATAGATGAACTATTGCAATTGCTTCTCAAAATAATAATTTGTTTAGACTCTCTCGCAATGGCCATGTAGCAAATATTGTCACTGCTCCAGGTGATCATGATTACAAGGCATGGCATCATCGCCTTGTTCATGTTGATTTTTCAAAACTCCTTGACCTTCCTCTTCATGATCTTGTCCATGGCATGGATCTTAAAGCTCATCTTTAAATGGGAATCTGTAAGTTTTGTACTCTTAGAAAACACAATCGCAAACCCTTTTCTCTCTCAAGTGCAACTCATTCTCATGATATATTGTGTCTTGTTCATACTGACATTTATGGACTTCTACCTTCATAGAATCACAACATTGTTAGGTTATTAGTCTATTGATGATTACTCATGATATACTACTATTTTTTGGCTTAGACAAAAATATAAAGCCTTATCTAAATTTAACCATTTTACAAAGTTGCAAAACTTCAAAATGGTCGTCGCCTCAAGAAAATTCACATTGACAATGGAGGTGAATATGTTTTTTTAAAGTTTGAGAATTACTATGCTAACATTGGTATTTATCATGAACACACTATCCCATATTTGCCTCAACAAAATGGTATTACTCAATGTAAAAATTGTACTATTCTCAATTATGTAAGATGTGTGCTAATTCATTATGGGTTATCTCATTGTCCGAGTCTGAAGCTACCTTGATGTTAGTAATTGCTCAAAATCATCTTCCTACTACTGCTTCTTCTGGTAAGATATCCATCACAACATGGACAAGTGAAATCTTTTTTCTATCTCATTTTTGAACCTTTGGATGTATTTCTTATTTTCATGTTTCCAAAGATCACAAACAAATCTTGACACTCTTCTTGTTTTCATTGGATATTTTGACACTTCCAATGGCTACAAATTCTATGACACTTCTTCCAAGAAAGTCATCCTCAATTGTGATGCTACTTTTTATGAATAAATTTATGGGAGGCTCCTGCTCCGTGGATGATGTTGATGATACTAAATATTTGCTTCATGCTTTTTCATTTCTTTCAGATGATGAAACTCTTTCTAAAGAGCAGCTTCCCACTTCACAACCATCGATTCTTAATTTTATCAACAGCGATGATGTTGACATTTTTGTTGATCAGCCAATTGATTTGGAGCATGGTTCTTGCATGTTTATGATGAAGATATTGTTGATAATGATTTCTCTACTTTTGAAGATCTTGTCACTTATTGTGAAGCCATCTCTTAAAAGGATCAATGACAAGAGGCTATCTGAGTAGATTACGATTTTCTCATCTCTAAAGGTACATGGATACTCGTGACTAAGTTGCCTCTTAACAGTATAACTATCAAGTGTAAATAGACATATACGACAAAAGTCAAAGCACATGGATTGTTTGACAAATTTAAGGCACATTTAGTTGCCAAAGGTTATTCTCAAGTTGATGGTTTTGATTAATAAGAGACCTTTTTACTAGTTGTTTGCATTACTAGTGATCGGTTCTTATTGGTATTTGCTATTCAATTTTATTTAGAGACTCACTAAATGGATGTGCAAATCACTTTTAAGAATGGTGATTTGAATTAGGAGATTTATATAGAGTAGGCAGAAGGGTTTGTTATTCCAAGCATGGAAGACCTTGTGGCTCAATTTCATAAGGCATTATACGGTCTCAAACAAGCTTCACGGGCCTAGTATATAAAGTTTTATCTTTTTCTCACCTCCCATGGATTTATCTCTTGCTCTTCAGACCCCAACTTATATATAAAATGCCAAAATAGTAGTTTTGTGATCCTTGTTATTTATGTGGATGATATAATCCTTCTTTTCAATGATTCAAAAAATCTTTAGCAAGTCAAGAAGTTGTTGCCTTCAGTGCTTGATATGGTGGATCTTGGAGAGCTTCACTCATGTCTTGGCATTTAGATTCAAAAGAACTTTATGAAAGGTATTTTATTACTTTAACAGTCAAAGTTTATTACAACTGGTTACATAGATGTAGATTGGGTGAGCTCAAATTTATCTATGCGATCTACTAGTGGAAATTTCTTCTTCATTAATGGTTGTCTTGTTTCTTGGACTTACAAGAAACAACATTGTGTTGTAGTTTCTACCACTACGTCCGAATGTGAGGGTGAGTAGGAATTTTGCTTTTGATGATTTGAAGATCTAGTATTGTGATGTATAGGATGCTTTTTGGGCTGATGTAAAGGACATTGTAGCTACAAATAATGCAAGTGCACAATTATAGGTTTTGAGTGGACCGCAAGGATCACCTAGTTCAAGTAATGTTGAAAACCTAAGGAGTGGCAAGTTACATGAAAGAGTAAGATGTAAACTCATCAAATTTATGAAGGAAGGGTAATGAAAAGGTTGATCATGCCCCAAGGATGCATGGTGAAACATGTTGAAAATACAACACCTTGTAAAACCAAATGTTTTAACCATAGACAATGTGACAGGGAAATTCCTCTTGAAGACGCATTTTTGTATGTATTTGTGGGGCAACTTCTTGGGATGATGAAGGAAAGTTATCTTTTGGTTTTTTCTTTTATATTTTGTGTTGTAATACATGTTCCCTCTAAAACAAGACTTCTCTTCTTCGCATGTAGCAAAGGAATAGCTTGGAGTGTGATTACAATGTAAGTGCACTCACTTGCTCATGTCAATTTTTGATTGAAAATATCATGAATAAGCTCTTCTTTGCAATTTTCAGTTTTGTGATGTTGAAGATGTTTTCTATGTGTGTGATTCCAAATCAAAAGTTTAACAAAAAGTTATTTTTTCTAATGGCAAAAAGGTATGTCTTTATTGTGACGAGAGGTTGAGGTAGTTATCATTGAGTGTGCCATGGTTTATCTTTAATACTTTGGCAATCATGCTCTGATTGTAATAACCAATGTTCTTCTCTGGGAAGACTTGGGGCTTGATAATGGATGGATGGTTGAAGGAATTTCAATATTGGAAGGTAGAAGAGGAAGAATATAGCTAGTACATAAAGGAATTTTTGCAGAATCATTTTTTGAAATTGCTTCTTGATATGACTCACAGCATTGGTCACTCTATGTGGTGGAGGAGACCACAAAGGAAAGAGTGTTTAGTTAGTCACAATTGCCATGATTATTTGAGGAACAATTTCAAGATAGTTACAAAAATTGAAGAGGTTATACATGTCCTACTATCACTACACATGTAGATGAGCAAATGAGGAGTAGAGTCTTATGAGCAAATGAGGAGTAGAGTCTTAATAGCCTCAACATATTTATGGTCATGTTTCCAAAGTCTTTGATGCTTTGCAAAAGAGGAGAAGAGTCATTTGATGTTGCTAACGATGTGACCTAAAGTTTGAAGAGATAGAGGAATCCAAATAGTTTTCAGCTTGACTTTTTTTGTACCTAGAATATCCTCCCAAAAAGTCATCAACCTCCCTATATTTTCCCCTATACGTATATGATACAGGAAATTTCATATTTTTTTATATCCAGGTAATTTTATGACTTTCTTCTTACATCTTAAAATCATCATTAAATTAAAATACCATGATCAAGTTAGAGCAACCTTTTAGTGCACATGGTCTAGATCTCGTCAAAGCTTCCATAGCATTCCCATATCACGATGCTATTTAGTCTTGAGTTGGAGTGGTGTAACAAGCTTGAGAGCTTAACATGATTAAAGTATATTAACAAAGTGATTGCAATGGGAGGTAAAAAGATGAAAAAGAAGAAAAAGAAGAAATGTTATATTTCCTTGAAAAATAACCATTTTACAAGGGAATGTCCATATCTTTGTCAGAGTCTTGCATGGCAGATAAATTCAAGTATTATTGCATTCTTGATATGTGTGAGAGGTTACATAAAATTATTAAGGAGTTGCATAAAGCATCATCTTATGGAGACATGGAGAAAGCCCAAGAGAAGTTATTCCTTTTTCAAGGTTTTCTTGAAGAAGCATATGAGTGGCATGATGACCATAAGGGGAAGGTTTGTAAGTCTTGTTCTAATAAGCAGGGGATAAAAATGTTGTTGAAATCATCTATTGAGAGGCTGGTTAGAATGTATGATCATTTGTTTCAAGAAGAGTTTAGTGATGATGAGGATTGGAATGCACCTAGTGGATTGAGATTAAGGAGTTCAAAGAGAAGGAGAGACAAAACCATCCTTGAGTGCCCCTAATCTAACATCAAGACTCCTATGAAATGCTCGCAAAATTCACCAAAAAGTTGAAGAAACCCTGAAAGACAAGAAAAAGAGAAAAGTTGGAAAAACCTTAAAATTCAGAATAGTCAGACAAGCAAAAGACATCAGACAAGTCCAAAGAATTTGAAATTTGAGAAATTCTAAAAAAGGACAGAAAAATCCCAGCTTATTTAGAAGAACTTTATTTAGAAGAACTTTGCACTCCATAAACTTTGTTTTGTGTTTCCAATGAAGTTGATGAGCATGTGAAAAATTTGTCAAGGAAAGATGATGTGACTAATAAGTCAATGCTTCTTCTTGGTGATAAGAATGATGTGCTGCTGATTTTTCAGAAACACGTAAATCCAAGAAGTTAATCATGCAATTGTTCCATTTTTCTTCAAAAATATTTGAAAAAAAGTAGATACAACCATTGACAATACAATTGACAAAAGTTAAGAAGATTAAAAAATGGTACATTTTAAATCCACTATTATTCCCAATGATGCAAGAGGATATATTTGGATAAAGGAAAAAAATAATTTTTGTAGGTGTGGAAGTTTTTTATATTCAGGTGAAGATTGAATCAACAATAATCAAAAAGATTAACGAAGAACTTGTTTTGAGTTTGTTCTCACAAACTGCTCAAAAATGAGGAGCGATCAAAATTTCAAAGGATTTTGAGGAAGTTTCAAATTCTCAGAATCAAATCATACAATTTCAAACTTTAGAATTTAACTTCTACAATGGACGATTGTTTGAAATTGGAGTATTTTATAGAGCTAAGAGTCAAATTTAGGACTAGAAATTTTTTATTAATTAGAGAATTTTTTATGAGATTCAAATTTTGCAATCCAAAAATCAAATTATGGTGCTTTTAACTCAAGTTTTTCAACACATGATCAAATTTTAGAAATGAAGATCAAGAGATTGTAACAAAAGAGGATTAGATTGGAAGTAACATGAGTTTCAAAAGTCCGAAAGATGGACTTGATGAGCCTAAAGCAAATTTGAAGTGTCTAATTAATCTTTACAAATGTTAAGAAATCAGTTTGCTTGTTGTAATTAAGATGGTTTTTCATATTGAGATGTTTTGATTTGTTTGAGGTGAGATTTGCTACAAATTGGTGGATCAAGGTAGGACTTTAGACATGTTCATGAGCTATTTGAGCTTGTTATCAAAGTAAAACTTTGTGGATGCTCATTTTGTTGGAGTTCTTGAATATCGGTTTTCTCTATCTGAAGAGGGCTTTTAGATTTTTTGAATACAAAAGTTATAAATATGAGCTTGTAAATTGAAGACGATGAGTTTGATAAATTAATTACCTATGTCTCATATTTTTTTAATCAAACTTTGAAGTTTGATAAAGAAGCAAAGAGGACATTGAATCCAATTTTGCTTTAGAAAAATGGAGGAGATAAGAGTATGGTGCTTTCGATATTTTTGGTACTCAATTTATTGAATTTGATGATCAGAGTGATTGAGTTTTGAAGGAGGAAATATTTGGAGTCAAATTTACCAAAAATATGTTATTTTGAAATAAGGAGATTCTTTGTAATTTGAAGTTGATTCTTACTTAGTGTTGGAGGAATTTTGTCTACATGGGAGGTTTTAATGGAGCCGATTGTATAAATTCACAAAGTTGTGGAAAAAAAATTATTTGGAAGGAAAAATGGCAATCAAATCTCTAGAAAAGCTAAAAATCCAAATCTCAAGTGCAGATTTCAAAATTTGATGCTATACAATTGTTCTTGAAGCTAATCTTGTTCTCAAGGAGGTTTATGTGATTGTTGATATTATGGTTCCACAAGTATATCTTGTATAATGATGGTTGGATGTATTTATACATAAAGAGGTTAGAATATTGGCATGTTGTCAAAGAGATGTGGACTTGTATTTCACATGATATTGTGAGGAGATGCACAAGATGGGAAAGTGATTGATGACTTTAGGTAGTATAGTTTGTGAATCTTGTATTGACTTTCAAGCACTTCGCTTTGCATATTAGCACTAAGATCTTGAGTTCAAGATGGTTGAGAAAGAGGACTTGTTGAAAATGTGCAAGTAGAAATGGAGGCTCAAACTACATAGGCTAACTCTGCAATAGATAGGAATGTAGAAAATAAATCTACACATGAAGGCAATCAAGAAATATTCAGAAACCTCCTGCATGCACTCCAAGCTGCTCTTTGTTCATCTCATCTTTATTTTACATTATTTTGCAATCTCTCTACAAACTCTTTGAAAAGGAAGACTAGGAATTGCCACATTCAATGCCCTTTGTGCTTTTCTAATCCCCCTCAAGCAAGTCACTCTCTGAGAAAGCCTTCTCTTTTTTGAAACATGCTTGATTGGGAAATTTGTATCACTTGATTTTTGTGAACCATCCTTTGTAAACATTTTAGGTAGTTTCTTTTTTGTGGAAGGCTTCTTTGCTTTCTTTGGATCCTCTTCTTTGCTTGCTTTGTACTCACCAGGTGGATCCCCTTGACCAATCTTTCCTTTGGGCCCTTCCTAGGAGTTTTCTTGGTCCTTACCATTGTTTAAATTTCACCCCTTGCACCATCAATCAAAATCAAAGCATAAGTGACTAACTAAGTCATACAAGAATGATCCTCCAATTAGCAGGCTCAACTCTTTTGATGCATCCATTCAAAAGATATAAGTGCTTTTGGCATTGGCACCTTTTGATACGTTGTACGTACACATTACTGTTTGTAGATCTCCCTCGATGTGACATTCCACTTTGTTCCTACCAAAACCCTCAAAAACTACAGCATGTTGGGCCTTGATTATATAAAGGATAATGATGTAATGGAATACCCAATTTGAAACATTAAAACCCTCACAATCAACCTCAAAAGTACCCAACCACCAGATGTTCTTCTCTGACTACACACTAACATTTTAGGGTTTTTTTGTTTTGCTATTCCTCTTAGGTATTAAGAGCTCTATTCATGAGGGTTATTGAAATTTTCAAGTTTTCCATTCTTCACAATTTTACTTTCATCTAACTTACTCACAAAAATGGACTATTTATTTACCTAAGAATGCTAAAAATCATAGAATTTTATCATTGCTTGTTGCAAACTCCTTTAGTAAAAGAATAGGTTATTGAAATAGTTAAACATAATGTCTTTGGCTTCCAAGGCATCTCCATGACCTTGGAATTAATTTTAATCCTTGCTTCTTGAACAAGAGATGGCTGGATACCTTTACTTTTGAAGCTTCAAGTTTTTATTCATGATGTGGAATAACTATTTATAACCTTCCCTATTGATTCCAAATTTGTCCATATTCCTTGAACATCATTCTTCTCCAAGATAGCACTCTACAAGAATCCTCAATGCATTTTGGCATGGCCTTCTAGAACCTTCTATCATCCACATGTTCCTAGTAGCAAGCACATGTCAAATCACTTAAAACATTGATTATGATACACCTTCATGCTTCCTTGGGTATAGTGGTATTAAAAGATATTCAAACAACCCAAATTGTGTACCAAACGTAGTCTTGTATATGTCACTAGGCTCAGTCCTTATTTAATTGTAGCCAAGGTCAATTCTACTAAAGTAGGAAAAACCTTGTAGCTTATTAAATATGTCCTCTATGCGAGAACCTAGAAATTGATTCATTATTTTGTTCTTATCTAGTGCATGGTATTCCACGCACATAGAGTAGGACCCATCCTTATTTTACAATAAAAGCACAAGTGAGCAAGCAGCAGATGAACTTGGGCGTATCATTCACGTTTTTATAAGCTCATTATAATCTCAATATTAGGTTTTGGTTTCTTTTACAAAGCTGTTTAGCTTGAAAAGAGAGAAATTTTGATTTCAAAATTTCTACAATTCGGCCTCAAAAGAGCAAGTTATGTTCGATTTATTAAAGAGTACTTTTTCCCTTCCCTTTACAAAAATAGTAACTTTGAATTTGTGAAAGAGCGCAAAGTACGGGAGTATGAACGTGAAGGTTTAGCCTTTTTTCGGATTTTTGAAGAGATATATGAATGTTCTAAGCCTTCATGCCCATCCATATGCCCTTCTACCAACTTTGCCTCCCATTCCCACCCACCCTTAGCCGTAATTTGTTGTTTTGAGCCTCGTAATATTCTTGTGAGATCTTAAGAGGATTTTCCATGTACTTATAAAGTGGAATTCATTTTTTGGCACTTCCTTATCCATGAGTGCACTTCTTTGCATGCTGCATTGTCCTTCGATATGTGCTTTCTTGTGCTTTTTCTCTCTAACATAGTCATTTCTTGAGAGAGAAATGCTAGGGTAAAGCCCAAAAATTCATCAAAATTAAAATTTGATGGCATAAAAGTATACATGCTTTTATCATTTATCATAAGTTGATCTTTATAGCTCATAGGAAATTGAAAATTGACCATATTTGTTACAAAACGTGAAAAATAAGGGGTAATTATAAACCTTGCATTGAACAAAGGTGAAAACGTTATACACATTTTATTGAAGAAACCCATGAATGGGGAGAATGTTAATAGTCTCCATTATAATAAAAGTTTATTCAACATGAAATAAAGTTACTATTCCAATGTTTCATGAATGGGGAAAAGGTGGTGTCAATTGCAATAAAAGGGTTATTCATGACATGATGGTATAGTGCTACTCAAAAATATCGCTTTTTGTGAACACTTGAAAAACCTACATATGGAAAACTTTAGAGGGATAATTGACTATACTTTGTGGTTCTTACATCAAGTTACTCTAAATTTGATATGTTTTTTATTTCTTATCTGAAATATAGAATTATATTTCTAAGATTTTTTTAGCATTACCCCATTTGTTAGGTCGGAGTCCCCCTAATACCTTAAGGTTTTGGTGTTTAGATGGCTAGACCAGTTATTGGAAACCTCGCATTTAAGCCATTGCGAATAGTACTGGGATCAATGATCTCCCAAGAAGGTCAGAAAACAAAAAAATCTTCTTAAGGAGAAGTTTGGCATGGTATCAACCTTTGGCACTACTACATCAATGATGAAGAAAATATATCTCCACTAGTGGAGCCTACGTTCTCTTTCAGGTGTAGAGGTGCAGTGAATGTGACAAACTAGGTCACTACGTAAAAGACTAAATTAGAAAGATGCCTTTTCTTCATAGTGGTAAGAAGAACCATCCACCTCCAAATGCTTCTACAAGGACAAAGGGAAAGACTGTAAGGGCAAAGCAAAGCTTCATATTGTAGAGGAAGTCTACCAAGTTCATTCTATCTATGACTCCCGCAGTGATGTGTTGTAGATGTTTTTAAATTGTATTGTGCCTTGTTGTTTTTGTTGCTTGCCTATTATTGTTGCCGAGGTAGCATTATTTTTTAGACAGCCTTTTTGTATTGGCTAGTCCATATGTTTACTAACATGTTGTTTGAGGAGAAGCATGTTATATATTTCTATGGGAAAAGTGGTCTCTATCAAATACTATTGTCTCAAGGGCCTTTGTCATGATGTCATCTTGTTGTCATGTCTTTTTGTCAATCTCACAAAGAGTTCTAGGGAGGGTTTGGGGAAGAAACTCTTTGTTCCTTTCGTGTGTATCCTCTTTTGAGTGTAATGCATGTGTCACCCATAAAGTGTGCGCCCTTTGTCACATGTAGTCTTCACCCCATCACCCATAGCCACTTTTATGGGTCATGGATTTTAGCCTACAATCACTCCCATGATTCCCTCCATTAACCTATAAAGTATCCATAGTTCATAGGAAACTATAGCTACCCTACCTCTCCTATAAGAAGGTCAATATTTGAACACATCAAAAAGAGGGTATTATATCAAGCTTATGAGTTGTCAAATCCTTGCTTCATGTCATCGTTTTGGCCAAGTCTCATCATTGTTTTAAGTATTTGATTAAGAGTGTTTGACAATGTCATTAACACTATGAATGCAACCCAGCTCTATCCGCAATAAATCTCCAACAAACGTAAGGCTAGAGATGGTCGTGCATAGAACACGATTAAACTTATGATCACACAACATCCCGGCAATTATCGCTGGTAGAAGGTTGAATTGTGTGATAGCTCCTTTTTTAGCATCACATCAATACGACATCTAAAACTTATTACCACAATGAATCATACTAGCTTAATGTAGTTAATGAAAACGCCCATGAGAGTGCTAATATTGCTCACATTAGCATTTTGCACCATTTGGATCTCAAATGAGTGATGCCATTTAAGGAGGTGTTTCCATCAATAGACTGGGATGCAATTAGTGGTTGGTATGTGAATTGAAGCCCGAGAACATCACAACAAAGGGGTGATTCTTCAAGCAATTGTCCTCTCGCGATACCGACATCTTCCTTGCATGCATGTGAGCTTCCAAGTCAAGTAATACATAACTTGCTACCAACTACCTTGGTCCCGCGAGGGGGAACTCACGTTGTAGTTAGCTTGCCTCACACACTAAATGTTTGGAATTGTTGAAACTAAAGAATCGAAGGTAGTTTTGAGGAAACACGTTTGTGGAGCAAGCAGTGCAAAGAGAACATATGTGAATGAAGGGATGTTCTAGTGGAGCACCTCCACCAACCCCAAGAAAAATGATATTTAAAGACATCTTTATAATGTTCCCACCATGTATTTTAGGCAACTGATCATAACATTACACATCCTTTGCTTAAGATATTTATGTGGGTCACTTACAAATGAGATTAACTAGAAGAAGGTAAGGCCACTATCTTCTTGATCCACCATAAACTTAATAGGTGGAGCAAAGGAGAAGGGAATGGCATACATTCGACACTGAATTCTTGGCTCTTCCTCCTTATCCTTAATCTTCGGCATGTATACAAAGAGTGAATAATCACTGAAAAAGTTATGTTTTGCATACAATGTTCCAAAGAGACTGTATATGACTTACCACAAGAAGTCCATTCAAATTGCAAGATTTTAGGACAGCTCATGCTTCATTATTCTCGATGTAACAGAGGTCAATAGATCATTTCTACATTACGCATGTATGACATGCACACTCATACATGCACACACTGCTGCACCAACTGTGCAGATGATGCTTCAAAATTCCGCGTACACGGGCCAACACATTGAAAAAAGAAACAAAGTGCATTGTGGAAGGAATTTTACAACAACGATGTTGCCATAAAAAGACAGAAACAGGATCGTTTTTGTGGAGGTGGGAGGGAATTCTATACAAGAGCTAAATGCTAAACTGATGAAACCCCGTTTCGAAAGCCCCCCATTTCTTCTTCCTTCCATACAAACTATTCGGAAAGTTACAAAATATAACTATGCAAAAACATTTGTAATACCTTCTTCCCTTGAAAAGAGCAAGCCATTTCAACTATAGACGGCCTCGCCAGTCTCATTTCAATTCCCGCTTCACATGACTCTCGTTTCACAATCGACACTGCAAAAGACTTGAAATTTCATAGGACACCCTCACTACAAACATCAAACTGCTTATATAGTGCTTCCGAAGACTTACAAAACCTTTCTAAAGTATTAGCACCCTAGAAAAGTGAGGAAACCTCTCTCATAAGGCCAAGTAAAAAATTCTTCTCTGAACACACGTTGCATCATCAACCCCGGGCACCCGCCTGTGGCTGAGGAGCTGTGTAAGAGGGCAGCTGCTATTTTCCTTCGCACATTTCAATTCATAAAGGCAATCAAGCAATGAATTCTCTGCTTATGGGAGTAAACGGTGGGCACAAAATCGAGTAATTTTTTTGGTAGACCCCTCTATTCTGACGTTGTAGCAGCTGTCGATGCCGTCTTCAAGCTGAGCTCCAAATTTTGATGCACATGAGAAGGTAGCAACTTGGGCTCACCCATTTCCATGGGTGCATCTCTTGGTTTCATATTTCGCTTAAAGCGAGGATCGACCTTGACACCTTCCTGATATGAACCAATCTTTCTGAATTTTGCAACACGCTGTGCCAATAATGGGTCTGGTTCCATCTTCAACAATTCCTGGTTTTTTATCATGAAAAAATCATTTAGTTTAACTGTACATGGTCTGTCCATAAACGCAAAATGCATTGCATGTTAAACTTACGCGCATGTGCTTCATTATGACTGTTTTCATATTCATGGAAGTGGTCAATGGATCTGAATGTGCTCCTCCAAGAGGCTCCTGCAGACAAAAATGATGGCGAGTGCAACCAGTTCTTTGGAGATTCCAAAACTCACATCATGTATCTACAGTTAAGAAACTCTACATGCCACCCTATCTTACCACACTCCTATCACACACATACTATTATCTCACACACAAGGTTGACACATCCACACGTCAGATGCTAGTACAGTCCAACGTTACTACGGTACAAAATGGACTAAGCCAAAGCTAGTATAACATGTACGATGAGAGAAAAAGAGAGTCTAGAAAAGAGATTGGAATCTTTACAGCACATGAGACTTCAGCTTTGGCCCCACGCCCTTGAGCCTTGGGCCTTGGCCATGTGACAATAGTTGACCCAAATTTGCCCCAAACAACAACCTGTCAGCCAACAGTCAAACTCACGGGACACCTAGGGCACCTACTGTACTATTTCGGACGTCCATATAAGACTGGACAATTCGGACGTAGGGGTCCATCCACAGTACATGAACAACCCTGCTCACATACATACTATACTGCTCAGCTTCAGGTACAAGGATTCCTTTGTTCTGGAAGGAAAAAACACCACACACATACAACTCTAAAGTAGATACATTTAGGCCTGAAGAGCACACTATGAACAGTTCCTTGCTTCGACATTCAAACAGCAATTACCTAATTGAAGGTATGCCTACAATAGACTTCGAGCAAGCCTAGCTGATGAGAGTTTGAAAGCTCACCGGTATTATCTCATCCACCACATCCAACTTTACAAGCTCATGAGCTGTGATTTTCAATGCCTCAGTTGCCTGGAAAATAACAAAATTCAAACAATGAGGCAGCGACCCTTGAAAAATATCAAGAAAGGTGTCTACTTCAATGGGAGGTTACCGACCAGAAGGGGGCAGAGAACACAGCCATTACAAGCTCAAAAATTCATAATAAAAGGAAACTGATGATGGATTGAAATGCTTGAGCAAGAAAAACACACACACACACACTAGCGTGTCAGTGGCAATACCTGCGGAGCAGCAGCAGCCGTCTTCCAGAGAATAGCAGCACAAGCTTCCGGACTGCACAAATCAAAGGTCACTGTATAATCCTTTACTAAAGAGAAAGGAAGAACAAGGTTCAGAAGGAAACCTAGCCACATAGTAAACAGAATTCTCCAGCATAAGCATTTTATCACAGCAACCAATAGCAAGAGCCCCTCCAGATCCACCCTCTCCAATAACTGTAGTTATGATTGGGACTCTCAGTCCAAACATCTCTCTTAGATTTCTTGCTATAGCTTCACCCTGCCATAGAGCAAACATGCCCAACATATTAGATCTCTCTCTCCCTCTCTCCCTCCCTCTCTCTCTCTTATCAAAGAAAAGAGGCTGATTCTATTACTTGAAAGTGCTTATTCTGAGGGCAAGTACATCACTGTTTACATAGTAGGCCAAACAGCCTCAAACGGAAAACTGGTAAACTAGATACAAAGGCACATGGCCATACCGTGAAGACGAGGTGCCAAGGTAAAAAAACCTCTCCGAAAGAGAGTAAAAAGTGCCCTGTCAAGCTAATTGGAGAGAGGATGACAGCAGCCTCTAATAGATAGGCACTTCCACCAAAAGCCCAGTCCGCAACTCCAGATCAAGAACCTAAGCCACCAAAAGCCATCAGCGGTGAAGATGACAGTGAGCAACTACGAGAGCTTGGCATCGGGCTAATGCCCGCCAACTGGTAAAATCTGACAGCGAGAGGTAATGGAGGAATAGAAGAGAGAGAGCAGTCGGTGACGAAGATGAGAGGGAACCAAGAAACTATAGGAGGATGGCACAAGGTGAGTAACAAAGTGCTACACCAAAACTGGCAAGGACCGATCATCCAGAATAGAGAGAAATCCACTTGCTGAAGGAGGATCCTGAAGACCATAGCTGGTTAGGTAACTCCACAAAGACAGTGTAGAAGGCTATCAAAACACCATCTAAGTGAAAACCAGCTGAAGAATCTTGGTAGAGCGAGCAGAGAGCAGAGAAGCTAGCCAACAACTAAACAAATCGACAACCAACAAGCCACAACAGCAACCCAAGCCAAAATAACCAAACCCCAAAGACCCCAATGAAAAGAGGAGGAAAGTAAACAAAACAAAATGAAAGCAACAGAAACGAAGAAAGGAAACAAGACAAACTCTAAGGAAAAGCTTTCTGGCGCACACACACCCAAAAGCTAGCCCTTAGAGAGCAACAAAAGGAACACACATCGACACAAACTCAAGGACAAGCTTCCACGCGCACACACACCCAAAAGCTAGCCCTTAGAGAGCAACAAAAGGAACACACATCGACACAAACTCAAGGACAAGCTTCCACGCGCACACTCGCATGCACGTACACACCCGGAAGCTAGCCCTTAAGAGGGCAACAAAAGGAACACACATCCACACAAACTCTAAGGACAAGCTTCCACGCACACATACTCGCACGCACACACCCCAAGCTAGCCCGAAGAGGCCAAAAAAAAGGAACATGCACACACCCACAAAAACACAAAAACGAGAACAAATAGGAAAGTAAGGAAAGGGAAAAGCAACAGAACAGAAAGAAAGAAACCAAACCTGAAACATGCAAGGCACTGATGAACCAGTAGGAGCAACATAGAGAGAAACGCATGAACAATTGCCAAGGAGTCTGCAACACCAGGAGGAGGAGAGCTGGTGTCGAGGCAAGGTTGCGCAAGCAGCCTTCTGTAGGCAGAGACAGCAGTCCTGACAGGCTCCGTGTTGATGGAGGTGATGCTGCACCATGGGAGTTGTCACAAACTACTGACATGTCAAGCCACTGAATAACTGAGCCAACCCACAGATCCTGGCCAAGAGGCCTAAACCCTAGAAGCAGTAGTAGAAGCGGAAATTCTCACCAACTTGTAGATCCTCGCCGAATGGGGCAAATTATTGACTTACGGGTTCTTGTCCAATGGGGCCTATAATAAAAAGCAGGACCTACCCTCACACACACAAATCTTCTTGCGTAAAATCTGATGACGTGGCAGCTATACACCCCACGTTTTGCATTGACATGCCATGTGGCAACAGTACGGATTAAAGCGTTTGGCGCTGCAGCTTGCTGACGTGGCAGTGTACGGTTTTCCTAGTTTTACGCTGACAACTTTTGCACCAGGAGCTTTCGGACCAGATGCTTTTGAGTTTGCAGCTTTTCACTGTTAACTGCTTTTCATGGCCTAGGGCCTTTAAATATGTGCCATGGGCTCATTCCCTAGCACGTTTCCCCACAAGAAAGTGCAGAGCAAGGGAGTACCGGCTTGTACTGAGTGGAAACAATATAAAGAAATACTAAAAAGAGCGCCAAGGTTTGGGGCCAGGGCTCCCTTGGGACGGAACTCCGTCACTCCGTATCTTGTGTGCCGTGCATCTCTTTCAAATCAGTTGTTATTGAAGTGCTAAAAGTTTGTCTCGTCTGTTCTTTTTTGTTGGCACATAGTGCCCTCCTGTTACAGTGGTATCAGAGCTCTAATCGTGTGCTTCTCTCAAAGCACACCGGTCCTACCAAGAACAGACAGAGCATCACGGCGTTTATGGATTCGGCAACGTACCTACAGTTTCTTCTCAACAAGCTTCGCAACATACTTTCACAGCATCCGGAGAAGAATCGTTGCACGGTTTCCAACAGTTTCTAAATTACACCCTCTCATGTCTTAAGTGATACCCCCTCCTCCGGCACCAGACAGTGCGAGAGCGTTTATCGACAACCTTCTCAACCATCTGTTCCAATTGGGGGAGTCTTCACGAGTATGGTGCAGTCGTCTGACCATGATCCAATGCAACCGCCTCCCCTCCTCCGCCACCAGGAAGTGTGAGAGCCTCTAACCGGCAACCTTCTCAACCGCTTGTTCCGATTGGGGGATTCTTCAAGAATATGGTACACCAATTCAAGTGAAAAAAAGTTGATCTTGGCTCCCTCATCAAAGAAAATGAGGGCTTCCGGATCTTTCACTTTGCTCTAAAAGCAGTAAAGTTTTGCACTTTCATTCATCGGATTCGGTTCGGGCCCCACGCAATGTGGTACCCGTTATGCTTTCATCTGCCTTTTCGTCCACGTCCTCAGCTACTTTCGAACCCTCATGCCTTTCTTCATCTTTGTCGTTTTGTTCTTTCGGTGCCTTTTTAGGGCACTTCGCAGAGATGTGCCCAGTTTCCCCGCATCCAAAGCACTTCCCTTCTTTTATGTAGTTAGCTCTCTCTCGAAGAGTAAGCTTGGGTCGTGCATCCTTTTCTTTCTTTTCTAGGTTGCTCTTCTGCTTTCTACTTTCATTGTTCGAAGTCTCTTCGGTCCTTTGTGTCATGATTTCATATGTACGATAGGTCAAATTGCCTGATTGAATGGCAAAACCCCGTTTCGCATGACTCATTAGTTCATGAATGGAATCTGACTTTTGCTTTAAGCAATGATCTCGGAACTCTGTAGGAAGTCCCAAGGTAAACCGCTCAATCTGTCCTTTGAACGAGATCTTCTTAAATGAAGAAGCTGGTAGAAAAGAGCTCCAGAATGTCTCGCAATATGCGTCCAATGTATCCTTCTTGGTCATCCGAGATGGTTCCAAGCAGTTCGTATGTCGCGCTCGTACTCATGAGTCAGCCATGAAGAAATAAAAAGCCTTTTAATTTTCAGCCATTTAAGTGGCGCTTTCTTGTTCAATAGAAGAGTGGACCACCAAGTTCGAGCATTTCCCTTGAAGTAAGAGGTAGCCCTCCGAATCTTGGAGTGCTCTTAGTAATGTCCTCCAGAGAAAGCTATGTCAAATTGTTGTATGAAGGCCAAAGCCTTCGAAGCATCTCAAAATCCAAAAAACGTGTCAAATTTAATTGATTGTCCACCTTATTTAAATTCTCGAACTTTCTTGCTTTTATCTTCCAGAAAGTCATACTGGTTGGCTTTATGAAATTCTTCTTCCTTGCATAAAATCTGTTGTCATCGGAGTCCAAACTATCCGAAGACGAGTCCTCTGTAGAACTGTCCAAAACTGGGCGAGATCTAGACTTCTTTGCCTTTTTCTTGCCCTTTCCGAAGCGTTGCTTTTTGCTTCGCTTTTTCCCTTTTTTGTCTTCTTCGCTCGAGTCGGAAGAGCTAGAAGAACTGTCAAAAAAAGAAGAAGAAGAAGAAGAAGAAGAACTAGGTACTCCTTCAAATCGCACACACTTCTTCTGCTTTCTTGCTGAGGCAAAAGCAGATTGACGATCCAAATAACCCGGGAAGTCAGTTCCTTTCTTCTGCTTTTTGGCTTTGTTCTGCGCATCAAAAAGCTGGCTATTCCGTGCATCAACCACCTCTTTCAATTCTTGCTCTGTAAACATCCTCGGAGTAGGAGGTTGTTTGAGCGCCAGTTGAGGGGTGGCTCCATGGTTTGCCTCCATTGTGAGTGCACCTCGTCGAAGGAGGTCTGAGTGAAAAATTTTGCAAGTTTAGGGTCCTTCGCAAAATTTATCATCAATTTTGTCGCATCATCGACCAATCTCCAATGTTCCATCTCTTCAAGCTCCGCCTGAGTAGGCCGAGGCGGGTCGTACTCCTCGTGTAAATCTTCTTCGTGATCTCTTCCTGCATCTCTGGATGCAGAGGAAGTCGACTGTCCTTTGCTTAAATCCATAAGTGCCGCGTAAAAAGGATCAGATTTCCCGGTAGAAGAGAAATTGGCCACGCTCTGATACCATTGTAACAAACTTGGACACTCCAAGTCAGGATTCTACCACGACACAGTAGAGATTTACTTCAAAACAGTTTACAACTAGATTCGACACTGCCCCGGCGGAGTTTAGTGCCTAGAGCCCCAAGGATTGGCGCCCCTTTCGTGTTAGGGAATAAAGGCCTAAGTGCCTTGTACTTACTAACTTATAAGTTAAAAGTCTTATAAGTGAGGGGGCCCAAGTGTGAATGGCCCCCTAGTCACTTACTCATATACTCAAAGGTCAAGCCCAAATAAAAATTGTGACTTCTCCCAGATTTTCCAACGAGCGTTCTCTCTCTCTCTCACGCTTTCTCTCTGCGTGAGCTTCTCCTGCGCCACTCTCCTCTTCTCCTTCACTCTCATCGCATAGAGTAGCAAGTGGGCTCTCTCTCCTGCTCCCCCACACTTGGTATCAGAGCTTTAGGGTTTCCAAGAGAGCCATTTTCGCAACACAGATCAGAATTTTGTTCTTGCTCGCTGCGAGAAGGATATTCAACCGTTTTCGATCAACTCTGTCGCGAAGGGATCCTCTCACCGTGTAGAATCGACCTCCGGTGACAGTTTCCCCAAAATTAGGGTTTCAAAAACTGGCGAACAGCAGCCTATTTCTGCTGAAATTGATCAATTTCGGGGTCAATTTGATGCAATTTCATTAGGGCAAGTCTCACAGGTCAATCTTACAGGTGTTTCCACCAACGAGGTTCTGAAAATTCAGCAAAACAGGTGTTTACAGGTCTGATTTTTGCCCTAAAACAGGGAATTTCAGCAAGCAAATGATGTATACACCTTGTGGAAACCTTTGGTAAGGGTTTGGCAGTGAATGTACGCCGTTTTGGGGTGATTTCGCGTGAAATTTGCTCGCTGTTTTTCTGTAACAGCAAGCTGTTTTTTGCCCGATTGCGCACATTTGGGCGTGTTTAGGTCGGCAAAACAGGGTTTCAGTGTTTGCAATCACTCAGAATGGCTTCTAGCAGTGAAAGTGGCAATTTGTTGCACATTCGCAAGCTTGAAGGTGCCCATAACTTTGCTATATGGAAGAAGCAATGTTATAATGTGATGTTGCAGAAGAAACAGACGAAACCTATTAAGTTACAGGGTGTGAAACCGGTTGATATGGAGGTTGAAGAATGGGAAGAAGTGGACGAGTTGGCTCGTTCCACGATCATGCTTTCGGTGTCTGACAATTTACTCTTCAATGTAGAGAATGAGCAGACAGCATGGGGCATGCGGAAGCGTTTAGACGAGTTGTATGCACAGCAGAGTGCTGCCAGTAAAGTGTATTGGCTTAAGAAGCTTATGGATCTCCGCATGAAGGAGGGAACGCACATGTCAGTGCACCTCAATGAATTCAATTCTATTTTCAGCCAACTGACAGAGCTGAAATTCACGATTGATGAGGAGTTCAAAGCTACTTTTCTGCTATGCACATTGCCCGAGAGTTGGGATGTATTCCGGACAGCTCTTAGTAACTCAAGTGCGTCACTTAAGTATGCAGATGTAGAGAGTTCTCTCTTGATGGAAGAGATGAACAGGAAGAACACCACAGGTGGGTCTTCTAATGCATTGCACTTGAGAGGCAGGTCTCAACAGAGGGAGAAATCTGACAGTAAGGACAGGGCACGCAGCAAATCTCGTAGGAAAGATGTTGTGTGTCATCATTGTGGAAAGAAAGGGCATTATAAACGGGAATGCTATGAGTGGAAGAAAGAGAAGAACAAGGGTGCTGAAATTGATGCAAAGGACAAGGGAAATGCCAAGAAGAGCACTGTGTTGATTGAGGAAATCAATGTTGCTAGTAGTTGTGACAGTGACAGCAGCACTGATGTACTCAATGCTTCTTCTGTGGATGCACATACCCTTGCTATGGGTTCTGATGTGGACATGCATACTTGGATTCTTGATTCAGGTGCCTCCTTTCATGTAACACCTCATAGGGATTGGTTTACACAGTACTCACGTGAGGTGCAGGGCACTGTTTATTTGGGAGATAACTATGCATGTGACATTGCAGGTATTGGCAGTGTCCAGTTTTCCTTTGCTGATGGTATGACTTTTGTTTTGCACAAAGTGCGCCATGTGCCACAACTCAAGAAGAGTTTGATTAGTACAGGGCAGCTAGATGATGCAGGCTATCACACCACCTTTGGTGATAGCAAGTGGAAAATTTGTAAAGGGGCCCGGATTGTAGCCAAGGGTTGTAAATCGGACACTTTGTATCCTTTGCATGTATCTAGTGTGCGTGACCATGTTGTCGCCGTAACCGAGCAACCAAGTGTTTCTTTGTGGCATGGCCGGTTGGGACACATGAGTAAAAGAGGAATGGAAACTCTGTCTCGTTGTGGTTATTTGCCGTGTTTGAGGTATGCTGATTTTTCTCATTGTGAGCACTGTATTTATGGTAAGCACAGTCAAACACCGCACAAAAGGTCTCTTTCTTTGAAGTCTGACAGATTAGACTTAGTGCATTCCGATGTATGTGAAATGCCACAGTTGTCCTTAGGGGGAAAGAAATATTTTGTCTCGTTTATCGATGATGCTACACGTAAGGTGTGGGTGTATCCAATACGTGCTAAAAGCGATGTTTTGGATACTTTCAAGAAGTTTCTTGCGTTTGTTGAGAATCAAACTGACAAGAAGCTTAGGTCTTTGCGCTCAGACAATGGGGGGGAGTATGTATCAAAAGCATTTATTGACTTTTGTGCTACTAAAGGTATTAAAAGAGAGCTCACGGCTCCTTTTAATCCCTCTCAAAATGGAGTTGCAGAGAGGTTGAACCGGACTATCCAAGAGAAAGTTCGGAGTATGCTGTCACATGCTGCATTACCTCATGGTTTTTGGGCAGAAGCTGTGCAAACAGCTATTCACTTGATTAATCGCTCACCTAGCAAGGCTTTGGGTGGAAAGGTGCCTGAGGAGGTGTGGTCTGGCAAGCCACCCTCATATGCACATTTAAGAGTGTTTGGTTGTGAGGCCTATGTTCACATCCGGAGTGAACTGCGCACCAAACTAGAACCAAAGTCTCATAAATGCATTTTCCTAGAATATGGTGAGGATGGTGAAATGGGGTATAGATTATGGGATCCCGCATTATGGAAAATTGTACGCAGCAATGATGTCATCTTCAATGAGAATTGCATGCACAAACAACCCACAAAGGTCGAGGAAGTGCGCCGGGTTGTTTTTCGTGAAGATGTTACATATGGACAGCCAAGAAGGCCCAATGTTCAGCAGCCTTTACATGCTGAAAATGGTGCTGAAAATCAGCCATTAGCTGCTAAAAATCAGCCCCAACAAGTTGCCATTGATGCACCACAGGTAGGGGAACAAGTTGATGCTCCTAGACCGCCCGTTGTTGCGATGCAACCGGCTGAACAGCCTGCTGTTTTTGATGGTTTACAGGCTGAAAATCCACCTGTTATGGATCATTGGGTGCGTAGGTCTACTCGGGTGACAAGGCCCCCCGATAGATATGAACCGTCTTTGGACTATGTCATGCTTACTGATTGTGGTGAGCCGTCTTGCTATAAAGAGGCTATGCAACGGGAAGACAGTAAGAAATGGTTCAAAGCAATGGTTTCGGAAATGCAGTCTTTGGAGAAAAACCATACATGGGACTTGGTTGATTTGCCTAAAGGGCATAAGGCTCTGCCATGTAAATGGGTTTACAAGACCAAGGTCACATCTGATGCTTCTTCTAAGTACAAGGCACGTTTGGTTGCTAAAGGGTACAAGCAAAAGCATGGTGTGGATTTTGATGAGATTTTTTCTCCTGTTGTAAAGCTTGCCACATTACGTCTTGTTTTAGGCCTGGTTGCTTCTGAAGATATGGAGTTAAAGCAAATGGATGTCAAAGCAGCGTTTTTGCATGGCGATTTGCTTGAGATAATCTATATGATGCAGCCAGAAGGTTTTGTGTCAAAGGGACAAGAGAAGAAAGTATGTAGACTCTTGAAGAGCTTGTATGGTTTGAAACAGTCTCCCCATGCATGGTATCACAAGTTTGATACATTCATGAGGTCTCAAGGATACAAAAGAAGTAATTCTGATCACTGTTTGTATATCAAAACGGCAAGTGATGGATCTCTTCTATTGCTGATTTTGTATGTTGATGACATGCTTATTGCGGGTAAAAATGTCACGGAGTTGGATGCATTACAGCAAAGCCTAAAGAATCGCTTTGACATGAAGGATCTTGGTGATGCTAATCATATTTTGGGCATGCGTATCTCTCGAGATAGACCCAACAGGCGTCTGTATCTATCTCAACGAGATTATGTTAATAAGGTGCTACATCGTTTTCATATGGATGGGGGAAAGGCACTTGGTACTCCGCTGCCTCCATATGTAAAACTGACTGCACATGACTGCCCAAACACAGATGATATGCGGGCTGAAATGGCCAAGATTCCTTATGCATCAGCCGTTGGCAGTTTGATGTATGCTATGGTTGCTACACGTCCGGACATTGCATTTGCGGTGGGAGTGGTAAGCAGGTACATGAGCAATCCTGGCAAAAAGCATTGGGAAGCAGTGAAGTGTATCTTGAGATACTTGAAAGGCACTAAAGACTTGTGCATTTGTTTTGGGAAGAGTGAGACATCTGTGCATGGCTTTACAAATGCAGATTTTGCTGGACATCCAGATTGCAGGAAGTCTACCTCTGGATATGTGTTTACATTCACAGGAGGTGCAGTTTCTTGGATTTCTAGACTGCAAAAATGTGTTGCTTTGTCTACCACTGAGGCTGAGTATGTGGCTGCCACTGAGGCATGCAAAGAAGCTTTGTGGCTCATGCGTTTGGTAGAAGAGCTTGGCATTAAGTCACCGGTTCCTGTGCTACACTGTGATAGTCAGAGTGCTATTATGCTTGCAAGGAATCCTGTTTTTCATGCCAAGACAAAGCACATAGAGGTGAAGTATCATTTTATCAGGACTGTGCTTGATGACAAGAGCATTACACTTGTCAAGGTGCACACAGATGACAATCCTGCAGATCTTTTGACCAAGAGTCTTCCAGCAGAGCGGTTTGCATATTGCCGTCAGATGATGGGTGTTGGATGAGTAAGTGCATGATCAGCTGATGTATCATAGTTAGCTGATTCTTTGATCTCCCAAGGTACATTGCCTTTAGGTGGGAGGTTGTTAGGGAATAAAGGCCTAAGTGCCTTGTACTTACTAACTTATAAGTTAAAAGTCTTATAAGTGAGGGGGCCCAAGTGTGAATGGCCCCCTAGTCACTTACTCATATACTCAAAGGTCAAGCCCAAATAAAAATTGTGACTTCTCCCAGATTTTCCAACGAGCGTTCTCTCTCTCTCTCACGTTTTCTCTCTGCGTGAGCTTCTTCTGCGCCACTCTCCTCTTCTCCTTCACTCTCATCGCATAGAGTAGCAAGTGGGCTCTCTCTCCTGCTCCCCCACATTTCGGTATTTCTTTTTGTATTAAAATATGTGCTCAAAGTACAAGGGAGTGGGAGGGTCTCACTCTCAGACTCTGCGTCCAGATGCTCTACAGAGTGGGAGCCCTGCCCACACTTATAAAGATTTGCAGGGGATGCCAAAAGCAGAGCCCCAAAAGCTGCCTTCTTTTAAAGATAAAGCAAAAGCCTCCAAAAGCTTCTAAAAATAAAGCTTTTCTTCTTCCAAGCATGGCTTAGTAAAATAAAGCAACTCAAAAGCTTCTCCAAAAGCTGGAGTAAAATTCAGTTGCGTAGACTTCAGTGCGTACAAAAAGCAAGTTGCCGTACAGCATGACACGTCAGCCAATTTCCGAGAATCCCACTGCAAAATCCGCCATGAATTGCGGGGGTCTGTACGTTGCTACCACGTCAGCTATTCGGCATTTCAACCTGCAACCACTGTGTGTGTGTGTGTACGTGTTTCTCTTGGCCCAAAAGGCTATGCCACGTCATCGGTTTGTGACACTCGAAAATTTTTTAGCTAACTTGAGTTGTTTTGCAGAACAACTGTAACCACAAACAATTACTCTTCTTTCAAAAAGGGGAAGGGGGGGGGGGGGGGTCACAAACTACTAATGTGTCAAGCCACTCAAGAAATGAGCCAACCCACAGACGCCGGTCGAAAGGTCTAAACCCTAGAAGCAGTAGAAGAAGCAAAAGTTCTCACCAACTTGCAGATCCTCAGTGGGGCAAATGATTAAAGTGTTACCAATTTATGGGTTCCCGTCCAATGGGGCCTATAATAAAAAGCAAGACCTACACTCACACAAAAATCTTCTTGCGTAAAATCTGATGACGTGGCAGCTATACATACGCCCCACGTTTTGCACTAACATGCCACGTCGCAATAGTACAAATTCTCACGTTTGGCACTGCAACTTGCTGATGTAACAATGCACAGATTTCCTAGTTTTACACAGACATCATTTAGGCCAAGAGCTTTTGGACCAAATGCTTTAGAGCTTGAAGCTTTTCATTGTAAACTACTTTTCATGGCCTAGGGCCTTTCAATATGTGCCATGGGCTCATTCTCTCGCACAGTTCCCTGCGAGGAAGTGCAGAGCAAGGGAGTGGGATGTATCGGCTCGTACTAAGTTGAAGAAATATAAAGAAATATCGACAAGGGCGCTAGGGTTTGGGGCCTACGCTCCCCGATTGCCCTCGAGGATCCCGTTGTTGAATCCCACTGGCTACGTAGAGTATGGATAATATCCACCCAAATGTCTACGTAGCACTGAGAACGTGGCAACAACGAGCTGGCCAAGCGTTCCACAATGTGATGACAACTAGCATGCGCAATACCTCATCTCGGAACGGAGGAGCAACGCACTACGCATCCCCTTTGGGTATCATACTCAAGGTACCCATGAGATACCGTAAGGCTGTCCACATAAAAACCGGTATGTGCATCACCCTCAAAAAAAAAAAAAATCGCCAGGACAATGCATCAACCACACGAGACTACTCCCCACATAAGAAAGCCGAATTGGACCCTTGGTTTGGAAAGAAGTACTGCAAGAGCTCTCCAAACAAGGAATGATCAGCTAGGCTTCAATCCTCTACGTATGCGTTGTACATGTAGGATTGTGGAGACTCCCGGCCACTGCCTTTGGGGATGCTTCACAAGCACTCCAAGAGCCAACCGGAAGACAACCATGAGTAAGCAGCCAATGGAAATAACGAATCCTCTGTGCCACTCACAAAGCCCACAATACAGATCAAAACTGAAATATACAAGCATGTGATAAACCTGCATGTAACCACACTCTGTGGCGTTTAGGCACCCGAGACTTCTTATGCACAAGCAATGTGCGACCTATCCTGACAGAATACTCAAAAAAGGTCATCATGTAGACTGGGTAGAAACGATGACTCCAACAATCCAGTCACAATGAAGTTGACTTTCAATAAGTATGATGGTAAAATCGATGCATTTGTGATTTATTCTTGGTTGCATCAATTTAACCCTTACTTCGCTGCTAACAAGAAAAGAAGTAACAGTAAAGTTTTGACAATGGCCATGTATTTGTCGGGTTATGTCATTAACTGGTATCAAGACTAGCAAAAGGCACAATTGGTCCCGCACCTTGAGCATGCTATGGACCGTGAGCCACTGTCTTACAGTTGGGTCAGCCTCCAAGCTAAGCTCAAGGATCGTTTTATGCCACCACCGTACCTTGATCGGTTGAAGGAGGATTGGCAAGATCTCAAGCACAATGAGACTCCCATTATGTCTTTTTCTAATCGTATTTTGCATGTTACGTGCACATCTAACCCTATGTGCTTGAGGACAAGCTAGCTCGTACTTCTAAGGTTTAGGACAGCCTAGGAACTGTTTTGGCACCCTTGTGAGCCTGTATCCAAGACGTGCATGTCCAGACACTAAAGCATAGTTGCATACCCTCTGATTGCACTTGATCACCGCCAGTGTTTGCTAGGTGTAGGCACTCAAGAGTGGTCGCATATAAGTCATTAGTATAGAACCTAGGTAGTTATCTACACATGAAGCACCTCTTATTAAGAATTCATAACTCATCAATAAGTGACATGCCATTGAGAAGTCATCGGATTTTTATTGGTGCCTATTTAAGTGACCCCAAGCGACTCCTTTGATCATCACATTCAATACCACACCAAGTGCATGGGCAACAAGCGCCCAGCACAAGCAACAGAAGCATTAGCGTTTTTCCATCACTTCCAAGATCCATTGGTGTTTTTGCCCAGCATCAGCCCATCGGCATCTTCACCCCCATCTCCTAGGAGATACACCGGCGTGAGCAGTTTTCAGCCGTCAAACTCTCGGCAAGTACCAATGTTTTGCACCAGATCAGCCTCAGACATAAGATCAGCCTAGCATTTCCATTTTCAGCCAGCGTTTTCAGATTTCAGCCCTTCATCATTGTCATTCTCAACACCTTCAACATCGGCATTAGCAGATCAGCCCATAGCCTTGTCAGTATGCAAATCCCACTTAGACACCCTAGCATTTTCTATTTTCCCCTTAGCCGCTCAAATCCAAGCATCTACCGCAAGATCCCATCAGCATCTCAATATTTATTTCCATTGTATCAACATTTGTGCAATCTAAAGAAAATCCCTCTCTATTGGTAGAGAGGGGAGGGTTTGGGACCCCATCTGGTGTTAGTCTTCTTTCTCTCTCTGTCTCTCACCGAACCTTCATAGTATCATTCTCTCTTCTCTCTCAATTACTAGAGTTGTACATTGAAGCTTTTGGTTTAGGACTGTCTATTCCTGAAGTACACATCGAATCAGCCGGTTGAAGCTAGTGTGGAGCGTGCTGCAGAAGAGGGGAGCCATTCCACTCCTTTGTCCCAGAATGGAATAAAATCACTAGTTTGTCCATGAGATTTTATGGATACTGATAGGCTGACAGTATTCTGCAGAATGACTTTATGAAAAGATGTACATTGAAATGGGAATTCCTAAACTGAACTTGTTACATGTGCTTTCTCATGTGTGTATTGTGTTATTATGTTTGCCACAGTAAGGGAGGCTTTGCAGAAGTCTCAAGCACGGCATAAGAAGGCAGCAAACAAGCATCAATGTAACTTGCAGTTGAACAAAAATGATTGGGTGCTACTTAATTTTAAGAAAGCCCACCTATGAAAGCGGAAGGGTAAGGAGAGGCTTTTTCCAAAGCTTAGTATGTGATACTATGGGCCCTTCCAAGTACAGGAAAAGATATGTGATGTTAGATGTATCCTTCCGATTGAAGCCAACAGATACTTGGAAGATTCACAACGCATTCCATGTGAGTCTCTAGGGACCTTTCAAAGATGAAGTGCCCGAGGACAGGGAGCCAAACAAGCAACCAAAAGTGGAAGAAACGAAGAGATTTTCATTCCACAGTGGAGTCGAGACTCCACAAACAATTTCCGAATTCCGTTCCCGGAATTCCTGTCACAAACGGGAGCAGGGAGCAATATAAAATATACTCGGATAAATAAAATTTATCGCTTAATATTGAAGCCAGAGGATATAGAGGGTGTGGGCTTAAAGAGTACTCAAGCTTCATGAAAACTTTTCTTTGCTTGAAAGCTCAGAATGGTTCCTTCATAATTTCCTACCCGCAATAGCAGGTAATTTGTTGGAGAACTACCGGATACCCGATCGATCATGGACCTTCCGGATGGTTAAGCAAAGCAGTTCATCGTATAAAACAATGTTCTGACTCAACCTTACTCTCATAAACACTCAAGAGTGATTGTCCTTGTTAGACACGTGCATATCTCGTGCATAAAAGCAATACGCAGTTGATGAGTTCCTCAAAGATTTAACTTTGATCAAAGACCTGCCCTCTCACTTAAAGTTTGAGGGTCTTCTATTCAAAAACTCGCGAGTTAGATTGAATTCCCTTACTCCAAACTTTCTCCAGATAGCAACGTATCTTCGAGGAGAAATAACAAAAATTCGTTGTTTCTGTGTTCAATGGTTCCCGTCCCATTGCGGGGATTAGCTTCTATGTACAATAAGGTGTACACTTTCAGCTTATATTCCTGAGTTCACCATCTGCTGCAAAGTATCTTGCAGATGCGTCTACAAAATTCGGGCAAAAGTCCTTCGTTGAATTTCATCATTTTCCTTCCTCAGAGAGGGTCAAGAGTGGAGCTACCTTGGCAAGAGTGAACCACTACTTCCTTAGACTCGCTCGTATTTCTATTGGGTAAACCGATCCCAATCTTCTTGGATGTCTTCCTCAAAAGCGTAGAGAAAAAAAATTTGTCGAAATATTCAGCCTTGAATTGAATCAAGTCTTGTTGTAAGTTCCTTGCAGAGCTTTGGTATACCACCAAGTGCTTGCAATCCCCTTGAGGTGTTTGGTCACATGCTCACCTTCGACGCTTCTTAGAAATTGTCATTTGCAAAGGTAGCTTCAAACTGTCGAATTAAAGCGGTAGCTTTCGGGGCATCTTCCCTTCCGTCAAAAGTATTAAACTTGACTGAAGTGTTCCTAGGTCTAGAGACCTTCTTCATATCCTTCCCGGAATGACAGGATTTCATGGCTATGGTTCTGGATTGACGTTCATGGATATTTTCTGGATTCTGAAGGATCTCGAGCATTCCGCTTCTTGGATTCTCTAGGTTCTTGAGCATCATGCTCTTGTCGCCTTCTCAGAGAATCCCAAGTCTTGTGTCAACTTCTTGCAGAGAGAAAAAAAAAATTCCAACTCTGCGAGCTTTTCTTGCAGGCTTAGGGTTCCGCCTGCTTACTTCTCTCTTGGCTTGTCATGGCTTCTTCCCGTATCTTCCCAGAGTCGTCCTCCTTTACAGAGAAAGAGAGGAGACCATGCTCTGATACCACTGTCACAAACGGAAGCGCATAGCAATATAAAATATACTCGGATAAATAAAATTAATCACTTAATATTGAAGCCAGAGGATATAGAGAGAAATAGTTAGAGTGAGAAGATCGACACAGTACTGGGGACCAGAAGATGGGTTGGTCCCCCCCCGTAATAGTATCTTTATTACTAAGGAGAAGTCTATACAAGCACTTGAACCGAACGTATTACCACGTTCGTTCTAGCATAAGACTTGATGATTCTCGGAAATTTATCTTTAGATTCCTAGGGCAAAACCCTATTCCAAGGGACTTCCGTTCCTTATTCCAAATCCTCGAGAACCAAGGTTCTCGCCTCTGGATCTCACCTTCCAGACTCGGGGTATGGCATCCCTGCAACCTTTTTCCAACTCTGTTTCCAGAGTCCTCTTCCCACAGAACAATATACCTAGATGAATCCAAGATAAGCCCAGATTCACCCTTGAAGGGAAGTGCAAGGTATAGACCCATGGTAGTCACCCACAAGACAATATAACCATCAGCTCCATCATGCATAGTATTGACTAAATACCACGACATCCCCACTAACGTCGTCAGTGCCCAATAGTGGGTGTAGAACTAGGTACTAACATATGCTCCCCAACACAACACACACCACATGCACGCACACACATGAGCATACATCAACACAAAGTTCAGCGTGCTGAGTTTCTGTCATGACTCCGGAGATCAAGGGCAGACTCAGCCATAATGAAGCCTAGCACTAAAAGAAGCATTAAATCGGAAAAATTAGCACAAAAATGAGGTAGTTGATAGGGCATACGCACCACAAAAGATAGAAAGAATTAGCACAATATCCTCTTCCCACAGAACAACTCTGCTTTCATGGACACAAAGTCCTTACTTGGGAATTTCAAGTTCCAGTTTCCCAACTCGAGAGACTATCACTCTCAGATACGTGAATCTACTTCCCAATCTCGGGTACGAAACCCTTGGGCTGACCTGGCTCTAGTTCCTCAGAGCGCTTTTATCCTGCAAAGGCTCATGCCTTCCTCTATTCCTACTCCCTCACGAAGAGGAAGTACACCTGCAATCAAATACTCAGAGATCATAACATGAAAATCATTACCTTCACAATCTCGATGCTCGGAACGCAGCTCGGTTCTCAGAAAGCAATTCCCCAGAAGGATCTCTACAGAGAAATTCCTCTCTTCCAATCCTACACACAAAAGAGGTGTGTTCTCGGGTTCCTTCTCGTAAATCAGCCCCGTCTATGGCGTTATGGGCTGAAAACAGAGAAAAACAGCAGCTTGTCGCGATGGAAACACGCTCTGTAGGCACTTCTTCGCGAGGGAACTCGCGCACTGGATCTTGGCGACATCTGGTACACTTGGGGCAGCCATGGGCATCACCGGCAACGTCTTCTTTGCGGATGAAATCTGCAACAGCATCTTCTTCTTGCAAAAACTGATCCCCTTCCTTTGAGTGAGGCATGTGATGCTTTTATAGCTCCTTGCCACGGCACAAATAGCTGCTCGCGTAGAGATCGCGGCCGGCTTTTTTTTTTTTCCCTGCCTGAAAAAGAGAGAAAAATCGTTGGCTGGTTTATCTTGCTTTATTTAATAAGCCAGCCACCTTTAAAAATGGTCTGAATCTGTCCAAAAACTCAATAAAACCTTATAAGTTAAAAAAAAGCTTTCACAGCACTTCCCAGGTGTCCCTGGATGCAATCACATGCACAGTTGCAATGCAGACATATACTTCCTTGCGGGAAAGCATTTGCTTTCCCGAAAAGGAATCCCGCTTTCTCAGAAAGCATCTGTTTTTCCTCAAAGTTTCCTCTAAACCCATCTTGATTCAAGTGCTTGCTTTTCCTTGTGCACAATTCTAACACAGTTCGGAATTTCCTCTCGACTATGGATATCCCCTTTCCGATGCACCCGTCACCCACCTTGTGACGCATCAAGAATACCCATCACCTAGTCCTTTCCTACCGAACTTATGGTACAATCTCCTTCGGGATGCTCTATGTCACCCATCCTATGACGCATCAGAGATGTCCGTTCTTGGATGGTCGGATACTTCTTCCCGATGCTCCCTGTCACCCATCCGATGTGACGCATCAGAAGTACCCGTTCCTGGTGGCCTTACAGATATTCCCGTTCTCAGTGCTCCCGTCATTACTTTGAACAAAATACTAGGAATACTCTCTACTCGGATATCTCAAGTGAGAAAAACCCTCTCAGTTAAAATTCCAATAATTCACTTAGAATTATTTTTCCTTGGTGTAACCAAGCGAGAAAACCCTCTCACTTATAAATCCAATAATTCATTTAGAATTATTTTTCTGTCATATAAAGCCAATTTAGCAACAATTCTCAAGCGTAGGCCGAAGCCTTCCCGCTTCTCCTTTGCGATGATGTCACGTGCACAACTAACCCTATGTGTACGTGGACAAGCTACTTCATGACAAGGGTTCAGTTCAGTTCAGTCACCCTAGATTAGGAAGTGTTCTGCACTTTTGTGAGTCTGTTCGCAAACCGTGCATGTCCAGGCACTTAGATTAGATGCATATACTCTGGTTGCACACAGCATGACCATCAAATTACATTCAGAACCCATCAGGAGCATTTTTACAGTGCATAGACCTATTTTTGACATTTTTCACTTATTATTTTTACGTGACTTTTGTTGAGAACTAGGTAGGCCAATTTTGATAGCCAAGTATATAAGTAAACCTAGCGCTAGCACTTTTGGGCAAAAGAGGCAGGAGGAACCACGTGTTCAACAGGAACCTTCTCAGCAGGACCCCACAGGACACCTAGCGTTTTTAGAGCAGAGACCCTTGCGTTTTCTGCATCAGCATCAACTGTTTTCTGCATCAGCATCAGCTAGCGTTCTCAGCAAAACGAAACCAGCGTTTTGCATTTGTAGATCCTCTGGCAACAGCAGATAACAGATCAGCCCTAGCATTAGCAGTTTGCGTCAACAGATCAACACAAAATTCAGCCTAGCATTTTTGCATCAACATAACCATCTAGCATTTTGCATATTCATCACGACAGATCCACAAGATAGACCAGCGGTTTCAGTTTTCAGCATAGACACATCACAGTAGAAGTCCAAAACCTCGTAGATCTCGCCTTCCCACAACAAATCCTCGCCGCACGGTCAGATCCATCAAAGTTTGCTAATTCAACCCGGAAAACGCAGATTTCAGCATCTACGTTTTCAACGCATCGTCACCATCGACGTCGTCACCGACATAGAGTCAGAATTCAGCAGATAAAGATTTGCAGATTTCAGCCATTAGCATTTTCAGATTTCAGCCCGTCACGTCGTCGTCGACATCGTCAGCAAGTCTAAAGCATTGTAGAGATTTGTGCAATCAATAGTAGACCACTCTCGCCATAGAGAGTGGGGCCTTCGGAGGAGGGTTTGACAACATTCTGGTGTCGTATTCTTCTCTCTCTATCTCTCAGTCTCAACACCTTCATTCACAAGTGTTTATCCACTTTGTTTGTGATCACTTGCACTCTCTCACTAAAGGAACGGAAGGCTCTTCCTTCCGTAAGTAAAAGGAACCTTGAGCACAGTTCGGAGCACTCATCTTGAGCAAAGTTCAACATTCACTTCCGTTGCACCTAACATTGGTTGGTATCAAAGCTTTGGCAGTGTTCTGTATCACTCAAGGAAAGAACCACAAGAATTTCTTTTGCTTGTTGCGGTTGCACGTAACCCAAGTCCTCTTGGGAGTGTCGATTCCTAATCGTGTTTTTGAAGAGTGACGGGAAACCCAAGAAAGAAGGGCTTGTCCAGCCTCCCCTTGTTTCTCTTTTCACTCATTGAAAGCGGACCGTGCACTTAGCAGCTGGCCAATCGACGTGAGGTGGGAAAAAGCAACCTTGGTGTGAGCACAAGGCAGCCAAGGGGTGCGCCCACGGGAAAGAGAGGAGCTCCGGTGAAGAGAAGATCCTTCTCTAAAACAGATTGCAAGCTACAGAAGAACCTCAAGACCCTCAAGAACCTCAAGACCCTCAAGAACTCAAGAACCCAAGAGCCCAAGACCCACAAGAACCCAAGTTCCTCGTGAACTTAAGAACCCAAGACTTCAGTGTATGGTCATTACCCGAAGCGGAATGGATACTTCGCATGGAGGTGATGAGCATGGCAATGGCGAAGAAGAATTTTCCCCACCAGGAGGTTTTTCTTACCCTCCCCCTTCCCCATCTACGCCAAGGATTGTACCAAATCCTATGGAGGCTTTGGTCAAGTCGATGATGGACATGATGGTACGACAAAGTAGACAACGAGAAGTGTATGCACGAAGAAAGAATGGCAGCCATAGAGCGTGAGTGCGAGCAAGCACGCTTGGCGCCCATAGAAAGAAACGCAGAATTGGATTGCGAGTCCACACAAAGACTAGCCGAATTGGCTCGCGAGCACAAGGAAAGACGGTTAGAGCATGAAGCGCAGACAGATCAACGCATGCAAGACTTTGTCCTACTATTCTCTAATGTGCGGGCGCAGATTGAAGAGAATCAAGAGAAGGAGACTCTCTCAGTCTTTTCTTCTCCAAAGCACGACACACATGATTTGCATGATAATGATAAGCATGATGATTTGCATGATCAAGATGTGATTATTCATGAGCATGATGATTTGCATGAACAAGATGTGATTATTCACGAGTATGATGATTTGCAAGATGAAATTGTGATTGTTCACAAGGATGATGGTTTAGTTGATACTTTGTCTAGTGAAGCTAACCTCATTGCAGATTCAATAGATCACAAAGAACCGATCTTGGCTCTCAAGTCGAGGTCCAAAGAACCGCCACCGGGAAGTATTCTGTGTTCCAATGATTAGTCAGCACGCATTGTTCGAGTGTTTCATTCGTGATGCTTTCCTGTACTTTAGTCACCGTCCTTATGTGATCCCTTTTCACAGGCATGCCATATTGCACGATGAACACGATTACTCATGAATGAGCACCGATGTATGCGGATTACTCATGAAAAGATGAAATGTTTGCATTCAAGGAATTCACATTCCAAGTCTCTTCCTTGGCACGATACAGTATCAAAAAGAGCACAAGAAGGATTGAGCATCAAGCATCATCATTTCCATTGTGATTTGCCACAGTTGATTGATTTGGATCAGAAAAACAAGTTTCGATTCCATTGTTTGCGTGTGTTTGATGAACGGTTTGGCACTCCGTCTCTTTGTTCATCTACATTGCATGCACAGTCTTTAAAGAAGACTAGAATTTTTCCGGTCACTTTACATGGAATGGGTATGTTCATGTTTTTGTGTAGGAAGTGGTTTCAGGAATTTTCATTTTCGGAGATTCTTGAAGAAAGTAGACGCATGACTATCGACGAAGTTGAAGCATTGAAGGAACCACAGATGACTTTGTGCCCCTTTCGGCGCGGCCCAAAGAAGCAAGCGTTCCAGACCTTTATGAAGTTCAAATATCGCATGACCCACGCATCTGAGTGGGCCGGCGAAGAGTCCTTAACAGGATTCCAGACGCTGTTGGCGATCTCCCTCGACACCATACAGTTCGGTACCAGTACCTCACTTTCAAAAGGAGGGGATGTCACGTGCACATCTTACCCTATGTGTACGTGGACAAGCTACTTCATGGCAAGGGTTCAGTTCAGTTCAGTCAGCCTAGATTAGAAAGTGTTCTGGCACTTTTGTGAGTCTGTTTGCAGACCGTGCATATCCAAGCACTTAGATTAGATGCATATCCTCTGGTTGCACACAGCATGACCATCAGATTACAGTCAAAACCCATCAGGAGCATTTTTACAGTGCATAGACCTATTTTTCTTATTTTTGACAATTTTCTTTATTATTTTAAAGTGACTTTTGTTGGGAACTAGGTAGGGCAACTTTGAAAGCCAAGTATATAAGTAAATCTAGCGCTAGCACTTTGGGCAGAAGAGGTAGCAGGAACCGCGTGTGCAACACGCACCTTCTCAACAGGACCCCCACAAGACACCTAGCGTTTTTGGAGCAGAGACCCTAGCGTTTTCTGCATCAGCATCAGCTAGCGTTTTCAGCAGGACGTTTTTGCAGATCAACATAGAATTCAGCCTAGCGTTTTTGCATCAGCATAACCATCTAGCGTTTTGCAGATTCATCGCAACAGATTCACAAGATAGACAAGCGTTTTCAGTTTTCAGCATAGACACATCGCAGTAGAAGTCCAAAACCTCGCAGATCTCACCTTCCCGCAACAGATCCTCGCCGCACGGTCAAATCCATCGAAGTTTGCAGATTCAGCACTGAAAACACAGATTTCAGCATCTGCGTTTTCAGCGCGTCGTCGTCGCATCGTCGCCATCGACGTCATCACCGACATAGAGTCAGAATTGGTAAGGATTCTAGGTGCTAATCCTTAATTAAGTAATTAAACTCATGATTAAGACTTAAGAAACTTACATTGAACTCGGAAACAAGACTCAGAAGACTCTGTCTTTGATTGATTGAATGACTGACTGCTTGAAACTGAGTACAATAGGCTCCTTACATAGGAGACGAAGAGACACAAATGAAAAGACATGTCTTTTGATGAAGAGACGTGACTTTAGACGTAAAGACACATCCTTCCGGCAAAGAGCTGCAACCATTGGGCGAAGAGTTGCACCCATAGAGCTAAGGGGTGTGACCAATCGTCGAAGGAGTGTGGCTTTTGGCGAAGAGGCACATCTCTTGAGCGAAGGGTCGTGACCATCCAAGCGCATGGATCCTCCTTGGCATGGCACTTCGCGTATCTGCAACAGGAGTATATGTAATACTGCAACATAGTCGCAATCATGACATTCCCTCCCTTTTTAAATAAAACCCAAGGTAGTTGTAGAAACTCCGGGCGAAGGAAATGTATTGTTGTTGTGCTTCTGCATCCAAAGCTCTTTCTATTAAGTCCCATGTCATGGCACTGTTATTGACCATGACTATTTTGCCAAACTGAAAACCGATAAGATCTGCAACTTGATAAGTGTCTTTGTCAAAGTCATTTGTGACTTCAAGCTTTGTCCAATAAAAGATTAAATCTGTATCTGCTTCGAGTGAAATTATTGGTAAACCGACTTGAGTTTTCTTTTGAGTGATGACCATTGGTTGGAAATATGTAAGGTACTCCATTGGTTTGTCTGGAATAGTAAAATCCTTATGAAGGGATGTCGTAGACTGAAACAGAGTAGTGTTTGGAGGTATATCCATCTGTAAAGGTTTATCTATAGAACAAGTTGTGTCCAAAGATTCATTTGCAGCGACTAAAATCGTGTTGCAAGAGTTTGCATCTGATTTGTTCTTTGCATCGCTTAAGGTAAGGACTGAAGTCTTCAAGTTTGAAAAATTATCATTCACCACTGCATATGGTATCTGTTTAGAGACAAAGATTGTATTCTGCAAGCGCGGTGATGAGGCGACTTTTTCTGCCTGGATCACGGCCATAGAAGGGGTTATGTGCTTGTCCGTTGTCACACAAGAACCACAATCTTCTGAATCTTCAGTTGTTTCAGCGGGTATTAAGGCTTCCAATTGAGAAGGGGGAGGTTGATGGAGTTGTTGCTTCTTAGACCTCTGAACGATCCTCTTGCACAAGGAAAGGATCAATAAATCTTCGACTTTACCACCATCAGATAAGAAAGACCGAACTGTAGGGCATGGCTCGCGAGGGGGAACTTGTCCAGCGTCACAACGTTCACGACCGAGTTCTCGACTAGGGTCGGATATATGTGCCACTAAGTAAGCCAATCGTGATATCGATGATGATCCTTTGGAAGCTTCATGTTCCTGCTTTTGTTGCTGATGATTCCGATAAGAAGTTGGTTGCTTAGAACTGTAGCATTTCCAAGAATACTCATGCTGAGACTTTTGCTGCTTGCACGAAGGTACTTTGTGTCTGATTGTCTCTGAGAAACCATGCTTTGGGTGAGAAAATTTCGATTCCGAAGGCTTATGTTTGAGCGGTTCTTTTTGGTTGACCACTGAAGCGTCGGAAGAAGATGCATGTATTGTTCGAGAAGCTATTGGGTGACTCCGAAAAGAGGTTTGCATTTGCATTTGATCCAAGCGAGTGTGAATTGATACGAGGCTCCTGGAAAGTGTTGCCATCTGCGCTTTGAGAACTGCTATCGGTTCCTTAGGTATAATATGGTTGTCACCTTCTCCGGACATATTGACAACTCAGAGGGAATATCATCCATGTAACTCAGTTACGTGATGAACGTGAAGCCTTCGAACCCATCTGAAGGATTGGCTATGGCACATTCGCAGGAGTTGCAGTTTCATTGTCGGCTGCTGAAATTTGATCGCCAAGGGAAAGGGGGGTGTCCACACGAGCGGCCAGTACCCGAGAAATGTCCAGCAGAGGAGGGCGATCAAATTTGGGTCAGCAAGGGGCGCTGAATTTTCCTTACGCTGCCTTCTTTTTATGCAAGCGCTGGCTGGATTCGTGGGTTTGTACGCTGGCTGAATTTGTGAGCCTTTTTTAACATTCAAGTGGGTGCCTAAAGTGGCCCTTCAAAAAAATTTGGTCTTCAATTTTTAAATGGCCGTCCTTTGTGTGAAATGTGTAAAAGACACCATCGAGCAAACTCAAGAGGCACCAGCGTGAAAAAGAACAACTCCAGCGTGCTGTTTGGCTGATTGCAGCAGCGTAGAAGAGGGGATGCGATCACCTGAGAGAAGTTGCACCAAGGGGCACACACCCTTTCGCCAAGAGGTGCGTCGGCACTTGAAGAGGAGCGCGGGGCGCGAAGTAGAGCAACCGGGGAGGGCGCACGACCAGCAGATGTGCAGGAGGGATTCCATCATTTTCCACCTCATATCAGCCCGGGTAAGCAAGAGCTTTCCTGTATGCCGAGGATGTGTGATTCGTCCTGTGAGGGCGAGGGTGAGGGTGAGGGTGCGGGTAGGGGTTACATGTGTCGATTACACATCACCTGTAGGATTCGCCTTTCTGCTTCCTCCATGTAACTCCGGGAAGGGGGGGAGAGGGTAGCGGCGAGGGTGAGAGGCTCACAACCTTCGGGTCCCGGGAAAAAAATTTGCTCTGATACCACAGTAAGGATTCTAGGTGCTAATCCTTTTAATTAAGTACTTAAGAAACTTAAACTGAACTCAGAAACAAGACTCAGAAGACTCTGAGTTTGATTGATTGAATGATTGACTGCTTGAAACTGAGTACAATAGGCTCCTTATATAGGAGACAAAGAGACACAAATGAAAAGACATGTCTCCTGATGAAGAGACATGACTTTAGACGTAAAGACACATCCTTTCAGTGAAGAGCTGCAACCATTGGGCGAAGAGTTGCACCCGTAGAGCGATGGGGTGTGACCAGTCGACGAAGGAGTGTGGCTTTTGGCGAAGAGGCACGTCTCTTGGCAAAGGGTCGTGACCATCCAAGCGCAGGGGTCCTCCTTGGCATGGCACTTTGCATATCTGCAACTAGGAGTAGATGTAATACTACAACATAGTCACAATCGTGACAACATGCAGCAGATAAAGATTTGCTGATTTCAGCCATTAACTTTTTCAGATTTCAGACCGTCTCGTCGTCGTCCTCATCGTCGTTGACATCATCGGCAAGTCCAAAGCATTGTACAAATTTGTGCAATCCATAGTAGACCGCTCTCGCCATAGAGAGTGGGGCCTTCGGAGGAGGTTTTAACAACATTCTAGTGTCGTACTCCTCTCTGTCTATCTCTCAATCTCAACACCTTCATTCACAAGTGTTTATCCACTTTATTTGTGATCACTTGCACTCTCTCACTAAAGGAACGGAAGGCTCTCCCTTCCATAAGTAAAAGGAACCTTGAGCACAGTTCGGAGCACTCATCTTGAGCAAAGTTCAACATTCACTTCCGCTGCACCTTACATATGAAGTACCTACAAACACACACACAAACACGAGACAACAACTCGTATGGCGAATCCACAACAGATACATGTCGCTCTTGCGTGAGAAAAGCAACCTCCGTGCTTCGTAGTCTCGCGACCTCTTGCATCTTCTGGCGACAAAGTCTTCTCTTGCTAGTGCTAGCAACTCCTCCTCTGAGTGAGGGCATGTGATGCTTTTATAGCTCCCTAGCTACGACAGGAATAGCTGAGCGGAGGCTGCCCACGTAGAGATCGCTGCAGCTTTTTATTTTTTTAATATTGTTCTACCAAAAATAGAGAGAAGGGAATCGCTGGCTTTTTTATTTTGTTTTGTTTTCGGAGTCGGATAGGGCACGCCCGGCCGCTCCCCTCATACACCAAAAAAGTATACAAGAAGAACGACCAGGACTATGCACCCAAAAACCGAAGGCAGACGCTTTTGTCACTAGTTTCCTCTAGACTATGAGAGTTCAGAATTATCTACACTCTTAGGGCCATGACTAATCCCTTGAGAGACCCACTTCGCCACTTGGATTTGGGCATGACAGCGACCAAGTACCTCTGTTCAGAGGCCCAGGTACTGCGGGACTTGCTTCGGTCTTCCCTTTGGAGTTGCCTCCTCCAGGTAACTTATCGCTCACCTCACAACTGCCTTTGAAACCCGACGATTTTCCCCTAGGAAATGCCATACCCGCTTGGAAGGGCATCGGCTCACAGGTGGCGTTCGCTGAGGTTGGTAGTGTCTCCTGTTTGCACCTCCCAACCCCTTTTAGGTGAAGTTGACCCCCCCGGGAGGGAATGGCACTTGGGCGCTCTTGTAGCTCATCTGCCTTCGCTTGGGAAGAATTACGTCATTTCCCCCGGAAGTGATCGGATTCAACATAACAGCATCGGAAGGGGAGCATTATCTCCCCATCCGCCTATGCAGAGGACCCAAATACCGGGGTACAACTTCGAGGAACTTCGCCACAGGCACGTGCCCTACAGTTCCATCCCTCGAGTGCGGATCACGGCGTACCAGAAGGGCATCCGCTTCCCGTGAGCCTCCCCACGAAGGAGGATAACGGTCCTTTCTTCAGGGTCCAACGAAGGGTCGATTGCGTTGAGGGTGGAGTTGAATCGGTTTAGCCAGCGACCCCTCGCTTCATCTACCGCTGAACAGCTCCTCAACAAATGCGAAAGCGAACGACCCTCTAACTGGGAGCACAACGTGCAAATACGAACGACCCTCTAACTAGCTGGTTTTGCTGCTTTATTTTCCAAGTGGCTGCTCACTTATTAAGTGGGCGGCCGGCATATTTTAAAATTGAACTGAATCTGCCCAAAAACTCAATAAAACCTTATAAGTTAAAAACGATGCTTTTCACAACACTTCCCAAGCGTACTTGGATGCAACCACATGCACAAATGCAATGCATACATAGATTCCTCGTGGGAAAGCGTTTGCTCTTCCAAAAAACTCGTTAAAATATTTCGCTTTTTAAGAAAAGCTTCTCAGAACCCATCTTTATTCTTGTGCTTGCGTCTTTACGCGTATTCCTCTTTCCACTTCGCGTTTCCTGCCAGATATTCCCTTCCTGATGCTCCCGTCACCTCATCACGTGACACATCAGGAATATTCGTTTTCCGGTCTCTCCTATCGAACAAATGGTACAACCCCTTCGCGATGCTTAGTGTCACCCATCATACGACTCATCAGAGTTTTCCGTTCCTGATGGCTTTTAGTACTTCCAATAGATCTACAGTTTCTAACCTTACTGTTCAAGTGCACATATTTAAATATCCTAATTTCAATAAAAAGAAATTACTCAAGAAAATAGGAAAATACGAAAATAGTCCATTTAGCAACATCCCTCTGGCTTCTAAACAGTTGTTCTCAATTGTAGTGCTTGTACATATCCTTCCAGAATCTCGGGATAGGATGCTAATTCCTGCTCGATCATCCACTGAGCATCTCGATTAGAATAATTCTTAAACTTTACCAAATACTTCTATGTAATCTTCCCGGACTTAAGTGGCCGCTCCTGATGATGAATGTTCTGCTCCAGTTGGAGTATTTCTTCCGTTTCCTCAACCTCAAGAGGTTCCTCAGCAATAGGCTGACTTAGAGGCGGTCCCACATGGCCGGAGTAAACTAACATGGAAAGCATTGTGGATCTTCCAATTAGATGGTGAGTCTAATCGAAACGTCACATAGTTCACGTGGTCAATTATCTTAAACGGCCCATAATAGCGATTGGAAAGTTTTACCACTTTCCCTTTATGAGTCGCTTGTTTCTTTAGTCTTGCCTTCTCAAACTTGAGTAAGACTAATTGACCGACTGTTAAGTCCAGATTTCTTATGTGCTTGTCTACAGCTTTCTTATGTTTTTCTTGAGATCGCAAAATTGCTCTCTTAACTTGCCCGTAGGCCGTGTCCAAATCCCAAACAAACTCATCTACTACAAAAATCTTATCCTTAGTGACAAGGATCAGTGGAAGCAAAGGCTTACCATAGAGAATCTCAAAAGGTGCTTTCTCCGTAGACGAATGCACAGTATTGTTGTACCCGTACTCAACAAGGGGCAAATACTTCTCCCAGTCAGACTTTCTTTCTGACACATAAGATTTCAGCATATCCAATACTGTGGAATTAACGATCTCACTCTGCCCATCCGTTTGAGGATGATATGTAGAAAAAAAATTCAACTTCGTGCCAAGGTTATCAAACAAGGCACGCCAAAAGTTGCCTATCATGCGAGGATCTCGATCACTCACCATAGACTTGGGCAGCCCTTGATGCTTAAAGATCTGTGCTAGAAAAATTCTAGCAATATGGTCTGCTTTGATTGTTTTCTTAACTGGAATAAAGTGAGCTTGCTTGCTAAATCTGTCCACGATGGTCCAGATCGCATCATTTCCAATTTGAGTCTTTGGAAGATCCATAATAAAATCCATGGCAATACTCTCCCAAGGTTGATCAGGCACATGTAAAGGTTGGAGTAACCCAGGCGTCTTATGCCGATCATACTTTACTTTTTGGAAAACCAAACATTCGCTGACATATTGATCAATGTCGGCTTTAAGGCTTGGCCAAAAGAAATATCTTTCCAATGCTAAGGTCGTAGGGAGAATTTCCCGATGACCCGCATAAGGTGAAGCATGTGTTTCTTCCATGATTTTCTTTCTCAATGGTTTTGCCACGCAAATTGCTTGGTGGTGATAAAGGTAACCATCCCAAATAGAATAGAGATATTCATCCTCTCTGTTCTGTAACTTATTCCAAATGGAGGAGAAGTCTGGGTCCTTTGGATCTCTGGAAGTGATTCCAGTTCTTGGTGATACACAGAAGTAACTGCGTTCACCCTAGGCCGTCTAGACAATGCGTCTACAGCCACATTCTTGCTCCCAGCCGTATGGAGGATCTGGAAGTGAAACATGGACAAAAAGTTGGCCCATCTCATTTGTTTCTTAGATAATTTCTGTTGCGTAAGAAAATACCGCAAACTCTGGTGATCGGTTTTGATCACAAAATCCGCTCCTAGAAGATAATGCTCCCAGGTAGACAAGGCGTGGATCACAGCCATAAGTTCCTTCTCGTAGATCGAGGCATGCAATTGTGTATCCTTAAGTCGTCTACTTTCATAAGCCACTACATCGGGTTCTTGGTTAAGCACTGAACCGATGCAATCACCTGAAGCATCGCAGTGAACCTCGAATGGTTTCCTTAAGTCTGGCAGTATCAAAATAGATACATGGCTTAATAGGTACTTCAGCCTACCAAAGGCACCTTGTTGTCTCGATCCCCACCTGAAAGGGATCTTTTTCCTTGTTAGGTCATGAAGTGGTCTTGCTACTTGAGCAAGGCCTCGGATAAACCTCCGATAGTAGGAACACAATCCCAAAAAACTTCGTACATCATGTACCGTAGTGGGAGTTGGCCAATCTTGCACGACTTGGATCTTTGCAGGAGTCCATTTTCACTTGGTTGTGTGAGACTATATGGCCGAGATAGTGTATCTCAGTGAGGAAGAACTCACTCTTCTTTGGATTCACATGCAACTCATGCTTTCGCAATTCCTGAAACACTATGTCCAAGTGCTTCCGATGTTCCTCCTCAATCTTTGAAAAGATGAGTAAGTCATCAAAGAACACTCCTGTAAAAGCTCGGCATGGGCTGAAAATTCGATCCATCATTCGATTGAATGTGGCAAGAGCATTGGTCAAGCCAAACGGCATTACCAAAAATTCATAAAGTCGAAAAGTTGTGCAAAAGGCAGTCTTATGGACATCCTCAGGGGCTATGCGTATCTAATGATACCCGCTTTTTAAGTCAATGCAACTAAAGATGCTTGCTCCCTGCAACTTATCGAGAATATCATCAATCCGGGGTATCGGAAAGCGATTCTTGATAGTGATCTTGTTTAAAGATCGATAATCTATGCACATTCGAAACGTGCCGTCTTTCTTCTACACCAGTAGAACTGCAGAGCAGTAAGGTGAAGTACTTGGCCGTACTAGACCTTTTTCGAGAAGCTCGTTGACTTGCTTCAAAATTTCCTCTTGCTGAGCAAGACTAACCCGATAAGGGTTAGGTTTGGGGGAGAGCTACCTGGTACGAGATCAATGCGATTATCTTCCGGACGTTTCGGAGGTAGCTTGTCTACGAGATCAATGCGATTATCTTCCGGACGTTTCGGAGGTAGCTTGTCTAGTAGCGTATCCGTGAAATAATCTTTATACTTTTCAAGAAATTGAAAACGTTTAATTTCCAAACTAGAGAGCGAACCCTCATTAGTTTTATCTCTTTCACATACAAAAATCAAGTAAACAGAATCGCACTTCTTTATTTCCTTCTTAATGGAGGTATCGCTTACAATAGGGAATAGCCAATCCAAGGCCCAAGAATTCTACAGTTTTAATGTTCTTGTCCTCATGCTCAAAAGCGAGGGTCTTTTCTACATAATCTAGGACCGGTTGCATATGGTAATGCCATGGCATACCCAAGATGATATCACATCCCTCGTAGGTGCCATCAAGAAGCATTCGCGGTCCTTGTATTCACCAATCCGAAGATTGAGTTGTCCTTGCACAAGAGTTACATTGGTAGTCGACCCCTCGAATGCCAATCCGGAAGTGATCGGAGTTCCAAGATGAGCCGGTGTAAGGCCCAAGAATTCTGCAGTTTCCAATGAGATGAAGTTGTCCGTCGATCCAGGGTCGTAGAGGGTCAACACCCACTGGTTATTCACAGATCCCCAGCCTTTAAGGAGCTAGCGCTTCCCTTTCTCGATTTCTGTATTCCCTTGCACATCGAGAATGGATTTCAAGCTCGGTGGAGCAGGTTCCTTCTTCGATTGTTCCTTCGAAGATGCTTGTTCCTGCCGTTGCTGCCAAACAGGGCAGTCGGGCTTCATATGTCCTTTTTCACCACAGTAGAAGCACCTCCCTTGTTCTTTGAAGGTCTATACCTTGTTCGGCGTGAGATACTTAAGCCGTTTTCCGGTACCCTCTCGCTTCTTAGGCTGATCCGGGTCCTCTAGGGAACCGCTCTTTACCTCGGTATGTGCTATGTTCCATCCGTCTGGGGGTACAAGTGGAATGTAAATCCTCGGCAATGTTTGCAGACTCCATCATCCGCTGAAGGGTGTCGAGTGGGTACACCTTCATGCTCTTCCGAAGTGGTGATTGAAGACCTGCTTCAAACTTTTGCATCTTTTCCTTGTCGAAAATCTTCATAGAAGGCGTAACTTTCAGAAGAACCGACCAAAATTTGTCAACATAAGCCGTGACTTTCTCTTGTTCCTTCTAGGCGAGCCGGTCCCGTTCCTTCCGAATGTCCTTCTCGAAATCAGGTGGAAGAAATTGTTCATAGAATTCAACTTTGAATTGAGCCCAGGTTCTAGCTTGAGTACCTTCCAGAATTTTGGCTAGCCACCAGTTGCTTGCAGTCTCCTTGAGATGCATCCCAACATGACACAACTTGGATTTTTCAGTGAAGTTTCCGTTGGCAAAAGCAACTTCAAACTACCTGATGAAAGACAGTGCTTTGGAGATATCTCTCCGTCCTGTGTAGTTATCAAACTTCACATCCTTGTCACCAGATTTGAAAATCCGCATCTTGCAGTGACGTCTGCGGTTATCCCTCTTGAACTGAGGCTTCTCTTTAGTAGTATCTAGGGAAATAGTAAGAGTTTTCTTCTTGGAAGAAGATGTAGATACTGTCTGAGAAGTAGTTGTAGTACTATAGTCAAGAGAGTATGATGGAGAAGAGATAGAGACATCCTTACTTTCGTTCAGCAGAGAAAGTTCTTTTTCCTGGCCCTTGCTCTTGGAAGGCCGTTTGTCCTCATCCGGAGATCCCTTGTGCGTTTCGGCACCTCTTTCCGCACCATCCCTCTATGGGTTACTTTCATTAGCAAGATTTTCCTCACGCCCATCGACATCCGTTCCTTGCGGCTTCTTGATTCCGTCCAAAGCCTTTCGGACAATCGGCAACAAAGTAAGTTGTTGCAATTCCACAAGTTGGACTCGCACTTGTTGCTGAAGTTCGTCTTCAACGGTTCTTCCGTGGCTTGTCATGGCTCTTCCCGTTCCTTCCCGGAATCGTCCTCCTTTGTAGAGGAATCCGAGCTCTGATACCACTGTCACAAACGCGACCGTACACGAGTAATCAACAAGATGAAAATAAATAATATTTCAACTAAACAGAGTTGAGCGATTCGATTGGGACCAAAAGATGGGTTGGTCCGCCCCCCCCCAAAGAGAATCCTTTATTAGGAAGAATCTTTTTACAAGCATGAAAACCCCTCCATTCTAATTCTCGGTCTCGATGGTCGTTCCTTCTCGTGACGGAAATCCGAGAGACGAGCTCTCAATCCTTTTCCGACTGTACTCAATTTCCGAATTCCGTTCCCCGAATTCCCAAGCGTAGGCTGAAGCCTTCCCCGCTTCTCCTTCGCGATGAAGTACCTACAAGCACACACACACGGGACAACAACTCGTATGGCGAATCCACAATAGATACTTGTTGCTCTTGCGTGAGAAAAGCAACCTCCGTGCTTTGTAGTCTAGCGATCTCTTGCATCTTCTGGCGGCAAAGTCTTCTCTTGTTGGCGCTGGCAACTCCTCTAAGTGAGGACATGTGATGCTTTTATAGCTCCCTAGCTACGGCAGGAATAGCTGAGCGGAGGCTGCCCGCGTAGAGATCGCGGCGGGTTTTTTTTTAATTTAAATATTGTTCTACCAGAAATAGAGAGAAGGAAATCGCTGGTTGGTTTTGCTCCTTTATTTTCCAGGTGGCTGCTCACTTATTAAGTGGGCGGCCGGCATATTTTAAAATTGGTCTGAATCTGCCCAAAAACTCAATAAAACCTTATAAGCTAGAAACAATGATTTTCAAAGCACTTCCTAGGCGTCCCTGGATGCAACCACATGCACAAATGCAATGCAGACACAGATTCCTTGCGGCAAAGCGTTTGCTCTTCCGGTAAAACTCGTTAAAATATTCCGCTTTTTAAAAAAAGCTTCTCAAAACCCATCTTTATTCTTGTGCTTGCGTCTTTACGCGTATTCCTCTTTTCAGTTCGGGTTTCCTGCCAGACCAACGAGATATTCCCTTTTCGATGCTCCCGTCACCCCATCACGTGACGCATCAGGAATATTCGTTTCCCGGTCTCTCCTACCAAACAAACGGTACAACCCCTTCGCGATGCTTAGTGTCACCCATCATATGAGGCATCAGAGTTTTCCGTTCCTGATGGCTTTTAATACTTCTAGTAGATCTACAGTTCCTAACCTTACGGTTCAAGTGCACATATGTAAATATCCTAATTTCAATAAAAGAAATTACTTGAGAAAATAAGAAAATAGTCTATTTAGCAACAGCTACTCCCAATAGTTGTACTCTCTATCAACAATATAAAAGAAATATATGAAGGGAGCCAAGGTTTTAGGGCCATCGCATCTGGGGATGGAACTCAGCCACTCCGTGTCTATAGTGTGACTTTCAATCCAGGTGTGTTGAAGTGCTAAAGTTTGTTCCAGTTATTCTTCTTCGATGGCATGTGGTGCCCTCTATGGTTACAACGGTGTCAGAGCGTCAATCGTTTGTTGTTCTGACAAGCAAATTGGTCTTATATCAACCTGCAACTGGAAGCTATGGAGTTGAAAAAAGAAGAAACAACAATAGAAAGAGGAGACGAGTTCGTTTTTGCCCTCAAAAGCCCAAAAAAAACATGCTTTTTGACACTTGTGTTTCAAAGACCTCTATAAATCTCTTTAACGGATGAGAATTTGGATAGGTGGCAGAAGTCAAAGTTGATCCTCTGGATGAGCCCTACGCATTGACGCAAACTGATTTTATTTTATTTTTTTGAGAGAGTACAAGGATTTGAAACACATGCACACACCCTATGTACAACGGCCTCACAGGTAGGGAGAGAGGCATCCCATCACACGCACACACCCGCATGTGGGAACAGTCCCTAAGGACTTGGAACATGTCTTTAGGTTGCCAAGGGAGATTGAACCCAAGAACTTAGGCACAGAGGCTATGACTCTACCAACTGAGCTAGCACCCGTTGACACACAAACTGATTTTGATTCCAATAATTTGAAAATTTAGGGTTTTCAATAGCAAATTAGGGTTTTCGCAAAAAAATTCAATGTGTCAAACTTATGTTTTTGGATGCTCTTGGTATTTTTTGCAAGCATCAGTAGCAAGATGGAGGAAGATGGATTTAAAAGCATTTGGGAGCATGGAGAGATCCACCCTTATGCAACAAAAAGTGGTTATAATAATAGGGTATTGTTTGACCTGAATTAAATCTTGTTTGAGTTTCGAGAATAATAAAAGGGTATTGTTTGAACTACATTAAATTTTGTTTTAAACATGTTTGACTTCGTTTTGGTGCCGGCTGATTTGTTAATGGCAGGCTACAATCTAGGGATCGTTTAGTTGTAAACGGAATCCACCCTTATGCAACAAGAAGAACCACTTGTTTGAGATTTTGAGAATGCTGATTGGGTATTGTTTGAACTGAATTAAATCTTGTTTGAACTTGCTTGACTTTGTTTTGGTGTCGATTGACTTGTTTGATACTGATTGGAATGTTGATTTCAATGTTGTTTGATGAACCTCTAAAAGATGCAGGCTACAATCTGGGGATTATTTAGTTGTAAACGAAATCCTCTAAAAGGCGTACCCTACGGTTCGGGGATTGTTTAGTTATAAATAGAAGGGAAAATTCCCAAAATACCTCTCAAATTTCAAAAATTCCCAAAATACCCCCGATATTTTGTCAGAAATTCCCAAAATGCCCATCAAATTTTCCAAAATTCCCAAAATACCCTTGGTTGTGAGAGTAAATTTCTCCAAAAATAATTTTTTTTGTGGATCTTCACAAAAAGAGTGATTGTCTATCGTACAAGATGCTAAAACTACAATTTGAGCTGGTTATGTAGGCTTTGGAAATGAATTGCTTCATTATTTTTAGACTTTATTACCTTTTTTGCGATGGTAACCGGTGACAAATTACATGCGGAGCACTCAAAAACGGATCTCAATTTTCGAACAATCCAACCAAAATAGATACAAGGGTATTTTGGGAATTTCCTCAAATTAGAGGGGTATTTTGGTAATTTTCCCTAAATAGAATCCTCTAAGCGGCGCACGCAACAGTCTGGGGATCGTTTAGTTGTACATGGAATCCTCTGAATGGCGCACACTATCTGAGGATCATTTGTTTGAAACTGGAATTTAATATACCTAGATAATCTAGGATAAGCCTAGATTCACACTAAAGGAAAGTGCAAGGTATAGACTCATGGTAGTCACCCACAAGGCATAACCACGAGCTCCATCATGCATAGTATTGACTAGATACTACAACATCCCCACTAATGTCATCAGTGCCCAATAGTTGGTGTAGAACTATGTCATTTACATAGCATTCTCTGAAGCATATGAATCTAGTACATCAAAAGTTCCAACTTGGATAAGATACACTAGGTATGTCGTCTTAGTGCATCAAGACATCCATAAAAGATCAGTGCAATCTGGGAGTGATGACTGACATCACAATGCTGGGATATCAACAAATCTGACGTGGCTGGATAGATTTAGACCAATGAACTCAGTTTCAATGGTCATTTGTCATTTTGGCCATGTGCACGGAGAAACAGGATTTTTCTCAATATGTCTGGTCTCTTTAATGGTTAATTTTATTTTATAAGAATCACATGATCAAACAAGGAACATGTAAAGTGTGTATAGATGGTGGATAAGCCACTCACATCAGGATGTGATAGGCAACATTTGCACAAGCAAAGAGTCTATAACCAGAGGGAATCACCTCATGATTGTAATTTCAACAAGTTGCTATTCAGAATCAAAGAAATTCAAGAAGTTTCTATTGAGAATCAGAGCAGCGCTACTTGTGTAGTGAAGAATTTACTTACTGCAACTGCAAAGAAATTCACAATCTTGCGACCTTCTGCAGCACTGAAGTGCTTCAGATCCACCTCGATCAGCAAACTACAAAGCATTAGACATAGATTGTTGTGGAACTGTATGGTGTCATGCATATGCTAGAGAATGTATTGGCTTGTGTTAATGGTCATTGGCATATATGCATGAAGGCAATGTCTGTTCGAGAATCGCATTGACTTTTTGCAAGTGCAACCATAGGTGATTACTCTTCTTTTTTTTTTTTTTTTTGGGGGGGGGGGGAGGGAGGGGGGGAAGTTTCAGCTCCCAATTGCAACGTAAGCACTCGTATGACCTACCAAATCAACCGCCATACAGCCCTTGTTTCCCGCCCCATTTCCCACCGTGTTTCATGCTGGCATCTGGCTCAGGTCCGGTTTGGCTCTTCTCTCCTCTTCTAGTCCAAGAGGTCAAGCCACATCATCACTTTGTGACATAACCCCCCTTGAAAGAAGAGTAATCGCCCTCGATTATACTCTTGCAAAATAGACATGAACTAAAACTTTGGTGGACAATAATTCCATGCAAACATGCGAATGACCATCCCCCACAAGACAAAGCATGCGTCCACACACATCCTAATCCACACTGGATTTTGGATAAGTCTACATTCACATAGTTCACACTCAACACTTAGATGCAAACCATCAATCTAGTCATCTCATCTAATCGAGCACAATGGTCTTCAGTCGCAATGCATGCCATTCCATTTTGTCACCATGGTATTTTTATCTTGAGAGAGTTTCCCCTCTTTGTACATATTCCCACATGGAAGGGATTGATATAGCTCACTGGCAGATCAAAAGACATTTTTGCATTGACGACAATAGTTAAAGCCTACACATACATCAATATCAACCAAATAATGAGTATATAGAATCTTTTGACCATTAACGAAACCCTATTGCACTGCATGAAATATATAAGACAAATCCCTAGGTTTTTATCACCTATGTACATCATTTGACACACCCACACTTCCCATCAGATACCAACCACACCTGCCTGTACATCTTTAACAAGCAAATGATAGGATGAACCAAGGTATAGTGCTCATGAAGCATGATTCCTTAGAGGCCACATAAGCACACTGTATTTCCTTTCATGTCAGATGGTAGTATCTACCATCATTACCCCATCACAACAGTAACATTTACACTTCAGATTTGTCTCATGGGCAATTTGTTTTTCACTACAACCTATCTGGTAGTATCTACCAGGGCTTTCCAGATGAAACTGACACATACATCAGGTTTGCCTTGTACAGCCTATTGGTAGTTTATAGACATTAATATGACCTCCTCTCGTGAGTCAAAAAATGGATCTAAGTATCATTTATTAGAAATTAGCTTTGACTAGAATTCAGCAAGGCAAAGGCTTACTTGTCCACGCTCCTCAGCTTGGATTCCAGCATAGGCACCTGGAGTATCAACAAATGTAAGGATGGGGAAGCCATGATGGGCAGCATGCTGCATCATCCTCAAAGCCTTCCTATACCTGTAACATAAGATTGCATCCTTCAGGATTTTATTTTATTTTTTGAACAACCAAAATGGCATCAGTTACAGATCAGGTTTGATGCAAAAGCATTGGTCCTAAGACATCAAACACTTCGGCAAACATCCAAATCACAAAATCTGTAACATACCCATTGGGAGTAGGCATGGCAAAATTTCTGTAGATGTTCTCCTTGGTATTCCGCCCTTTTTGATGGCCAATGAACATAAAACTCATACCCTCAATTTGCCCAATCCCTGTGATAATAGCAGGATCATCATATCCTGCTCTATCCCCGTGAAGCTCAAGCCACTGAAACATGGTAGATGGAATTTTAAATATGCAAACATGTTACTTATTAAGAAGTTAGTAATTGCAGGATGACTCTACCACCTTGTCAGTGATATTAAGAACATGGTCCAAGCATGTTGGTCTGTTTGGATGTCTTGCCACACTTAGTCTTTGTACGGGAGACAACTGGCTATACAAGTCTCTGCGTACCTAGAAACCCACATCAAGCATTAGAACAAGAGGTGCTGTTTGTTATGAGTTATGACTCGCCAAGCTTTGGTGCAACAACATAAACAAAAAGAACTTTTTACTCCAGTCCAAGATACCTCATCATACTTTTCCTGTAACTCGTTCAATTGTATAGAGAAGTCCATGCCTGTGCTATTTGCAAGCTCACGAACCTGCAGAAATTATTTGAATGACAAGTTCAGAGCACCCAGCCAAACTACAGACAAGGACAAGAAAAATGCTCTCTCTCTCTCTCTCTCTCTCTCTCTCTCTCTCTCTCTCTCTCTCTCTCTCTCTCTCTCTCTCTCTCTCTCTCTCTCTCTCTCTCTCTCTCTCTCTCGCTCTCTCTCAAAAAGAAAAGAGGCTAATTCTCTTACTTGAAAGTCCCCCAAATCGCCCAAATGGTGCCTATTCATAGGGCAAGTACATCGTTGCTTACATAGCAGGCCAGAAGGCATCAAACGAAAAAGTGGAAAACAAGATACAACTAGGCACGTGGCCAAACGGGAAAGACGAGATGCCAGGGTAAATAAACCTCTCCTAAAGAGAGTAAAAAGTATCCTGTCACGCTAATGGGAGGATGAAAACAGCCTCTCAAAGATAGGCACTTCCACCAAAAGCCCAATCAGCAACTACAGATCGAGAACCTGAGCCACCAAAAGCCACCAGCAGTGAAGATGACAATGCGCAACTACAAGAGCTCGACGTCAAGCAAAAGCCAGCCAGCTCGTAAAATCTGACAGCGAGAGGTAATGGATGCACAAAAGGGAGAAAGCAGTCGATGACGATGGGAGTTCTCTAGGGAGACATTGGAGATGTCATTCTTTTGGGAGACTTTATTGCTAGGACGGACCAATCGCAGACAGCTTTCTACGACACCTCAAAGGAAACGTTGAGAGAATTGGATGTCAATGATATGGGATTGGCCAGACGTTCGCAGGATGAGGAGCACACTGGATATGGGGGATATCATGGGGACTACACATGGACTGGCCATCTTGAATGGCCTCCAGAGATTGTCACGTGCACATCTAAGTTTCCAACCCTATGTGCATGTGGACAAGTTGTTCCTACTGCTAGGGTTTAGGTAGCCTAGGAAGTGTTCTGGAAACCTTGTGAGCCTGTGCGCGGGCCGTGCATGTCCAGGCACTTAAAGTAGCTGCATACTCTCTGATTGCACAACCCATAGCATTAGCATCATGACCCAGTACCCAGCATGAGCATGTTCCACAGCATTGACCCAGTTTTGGGGCAAGTGAAACATTTCTTATAAAGTCATTTATTTATAAGTGACTTTATTAATTATCAGAATCGTGGGGGCTGATTATAGCACTACTCTACCCAGCTTGAGACAGCTACATAAGGAGGCATGGGGCGCTTAGTAGAGGCAAAAGAGGCAGAAGGCACAAGGACGTTCAACGTTTTGCAAACCTCAGGATCTTCAGCGTTTTTCTCAAGGAGAACCAGAGTTTTCAGCAAGGAGAACCAAAGTTTCCGGTTTTCAGCCCTTAGCCTCGCAAGAACCCGCAGCATCTATTGCAGATCCTCGCCGTCACGACCCCACCACTCAGATCAGCCTAGCGTTTTCTGTTTTCAGCACAGCCAGTGTTTTGCAGCTTCAGCCAAGATCAGCCAGCGTTTTCTGTTTTCAGCCCTAAGCAGGTAGCATTTTTGCATTCTCAGCCCTTGCAGCCTCGACGGTAGCAAATCAGCCCTTGCCTAGCAGCACTAGCAGATCCACAGCATCGGATCTTAGCATTTTCAGATTTCAGCCTCGATATCGTCGTCGTAGTCGTCGACATCGACATCGACATCGACATCGACATAGTCATCTAGAAGCATTGTACCAGACTTTGTGCGATCTAAAGCAATTACCTCTCTAGCAATAGAGAGGGGGGCCCTTGGAGAGGGGTTTGGGACCCCATCTGGTGTCATCTCTTTTCTCTCTCTCTCTAGCACTCTTTTGCACTCACTCGCAGTTTGCATTCCACTCTCGTTGTTTTAGTCATTGCACATTCTCTCATTAAGTCAGGGAAGGCTCTCCCTTCCCATTAGTAAAAGGAACCTTGAGCACCCACTGGTCACTCATCCTGAGCCATACACCATCAATCACTTCCGCTGCACATTTACATTGGTATCAGAGCTCTTTGGCAAAGTTCGGTATCATCACTCAAGGAAAGAAACACAAGAACCACAATATTTTTTTTTGCTTGTTGTGATGGCACGTAACCCAAGACCACTTGGGCGTGTCGATCCCTAATCTGTGTTTTTGAAGAGTGGCAGGTAACCCAAGAAAGAAGGGTTTGTCCAACCTCCCCTCGTTCCTCCTTTCCACTCATTGAGAGCGGACCTTTGTCATGTGACACATCCAACCCTATGTGTCCGTGGACAAGCTACAGCACGACAAGGGTTCAGTCAGTCCAATCAATCTAGCTTAGGAAGTGTTCTGGTACTTTTGTGAGTCTGTTCGCAGACCGTGTAGATGCATATCCTCTGGTTGCACATAGCATGATCATCAGCATTACCATCAAAATCTAGCAGAATCCATCGGGAGCATTTTCCAGTGCATTAAACCTATTTTCCCTATTTTTAACTTTTTTCACTTATTTTTTTTAGTGACTTTTGTTGGGAACTGAGTAGGGCAATTTGGGTAAGATAATATATAAGCAAACCTAGGCTAGCACTAATTGGCAGAAGAAACCAAGAGAGCACAAGGAAACCTTGGAGCAGGCCCTCAAGGTGGATCCTCACAAGAGCCCCAACGTTTTCCTTCAAGCAAAAACGCCAGCACCCATCAGTGTTTTCAGTTTGCATGGCGTTTTCCTCAGCAGTTTCAGCCAATAGTCTCATCGCCCTAGACCTCCACCACCCTAGCGTTTTTCAGCAAGCCATCATCGCATAAGCAAGGTCAGCATTTGGCGTTTTTCAGCAATAGCATCATCGCCACAGCCCTAGCGTTTTCAGCACTCTGTAGCATCGCCATACACCACAGAAATCAACGTTTTAAGCCTCAGCCTGCAGCAGTTTTCAGCCCCATTGCAGCGCTTATAACCAGCGATTTCAGCAAGCAAATCTCAGCCTAAACCCCAGCGTTTTTGGACAGCCTAAAACCAGAGTTTTTGCATCATTAGATTTCAGCCCTTTGGCGTTTTTGGACAGCAGAGCAAGTATGCAGATTTTCAGCCATCAAGTCGGTCTCGTCATCCACATCGTCGACATTGACATAGCCCTAGACTTGCATCAGTTATCATCCATCTATTTTTGTACCAGATTGTGCAATCAATAGTAAACCACTCTCGCCAACGAGTGGGGCCTTCGGAGGAGGGTTTACAAACGTCTCTGGTGTCGTATTCTCTTCTCTCTCTATCTCTCAGTCTCATACACCTTCACACACAGTGTCCATTCATTTTTGTTGTGTCCATTGCACTCTCTCATTAAGAATGGAAGGCTCTCCCTTCCATAAGTAGAAGGAACCTTGAGCACAGTTCGGAGCACTCATCTTGAGCAAAGTTCATCATTCATTCCGCTGCGCCTTACATTGGTATCAGAGCTTTGGCAATGTTCTGTATCACTCAAGGAAAGAACCACAAGAACCACTGATTTTTTTTTGCTTGTTGAGGTCGCACGAACCCAAGTTCACTTGGGTGTGTCGATTCCTAATCGTATTTTTGAAGAGTGACAGGAATCCCAGGAAAGAAGGGCTTGTCCAGCCTCCCCTTGTGCCTCTTTTCACTCATTGAGAGCGGACCGTGCACTTAGCGGCCGGCCAATCGACGTGAGGTGGGAAAAAGCAACCTTGGTGTGAGCGCAAGGCCGCCAAGGGGTGCGCCCGCGGAACTCGGGTGAAGAGAAGATCCTTCTCTAACACAGATCGCAAGCAAAAGAAGACCCTCAAGAACCTCAAGAACTCAAGACCCCCAAGAACCCAAGAACCCAAGACCCACAAGAACTCAAGTTCCTCGTGACCTTGAGACCCAAAGATCACAGTGCATGGTCATCACCCGAAGCAGAACGGATACTTCGCATGGAGGTGATGGGCATGAAAGTAGTGAAGAAGAATTTCCTCACCATGGAGGTTTTCCTGACCCTCCCCTACGCCATCTACACCCGAGATTGCACCAAATCCTATGGAGGCCTTGGTTAAATCAATGATTGACATGATGGCACGACAAGAAGCAACTCGCATTGCCTTGGAACACGAGCGCAATGAACGAAAAGAAAGAAAAGCACAACGAAAGGAGGAAGCCGAAGCAAGACAAGCGGCCTTGGAGGCCGATCGGGAGGTTCAACGTGACCTCCGCACTCAAGAATTGGTTCGACAAGTTCTTGCCTCTAAGTCTGAACCAGCCAAAGATGTTGGTAATTCCTCAAGTGGCGCAAGCCACGATTCGGACTCCAACAACCCAGTCACAAAGAAGTTGACCTTCAGTAAGTATCATGGTAAGATGGATGCTACGGTTATTCATTCTTGGTTGCATCAATTTAATGCTTATTTTGCGACAAATAAGAAGACGGGAAATAGCAAGGTTTTGACGGTAGCTATGTACCTTGCCGGTGATGCCATCAATTGGTACCACGCATGGCAAGAGGCACAGTTAGCCGCGCACCTAGAGGAAGCCGACGAATTCACGCCCCTTTCCTTCAATTGGGCTGATTTCCAAGACAAGCTCAAGGCGCGGTTTATGCCACCTCAGTACCTTGCACGATTGAAGGAGGATTGGCGCGCTCTCAAGCAAAATGGTATGCCAGTTATGTCTTTCTCTAATCGTGTTTTGCAGCTCGGCACTCAATTACGCAAATCGGATGCGGAGCGCAAGGAGGCATTCCTTTATGGATTGGACGAGTATATCAAGTTTGATGTGGAGGTGCTTGATCCAATCGATCTCAACAAGGCAGTAGCGATTGCTCTCGCACAGGAGATGAAGCACAATAAGAGAAAGCCTAGGGAAAACAAGACTTCTCAAGGAACCTCTCAAAATTCTCAAAACACGCAGAATGGTAAGAACGGTAAGAATGGTAAGAATGGTAAGAACGTACAACTACCACGTCACAGCAGTGCAAATCACGAAAATCCGTACAGTCTGCCACGTCAGCAAGCCAGCACAAAATACGAGATGTCCGTATAGGCTTGCCACATCATCAACTAGCTATGTATCTTGTGTGTGTGTGTGTGTGTGTGTGTGTGTGTGTGTGATGGTCCTGCTTCATCTTCTACTGCTTCTGCCTCTTCACTTAGGGTTTAGGCCCCTCAATCGGGATCTGCACAGTGGCTCCGTTCTTCAGTGACTTGACACATAAGTAGTTTGTGACATCCCCCCTTCTTGAAAGAAAGTAATCGTCCACGATTACAGCATATCTGCAAAACAACTCTAGTTAGCTCAAAAATTTCCAAGGGTCATTTCAAGGGACAGTCCGAGGGACAATCAATTTGCTCTTTTTTTTGTTAAGGAGTTGGCGTCTCCTTTCGTCCAGATCGGAACTCTTGCCATCACACCCAGACCTCATTGATCTTCAACGAGTGTCTTGATGCACTAAAATTACATACCCTTCATCCAATTAGGAATATTCAGTGGTTGGCACATCACAATGCAACACAAATGCTCACATATGCATGTTACAAGACATATGAACATAAAGTCGCCAACGAACACTCCCCCCACAAATAACCATCTCGGTCCGGGCCATGAGCTATTCAACAAGTCCCTCATCACTCCTCCCGCATAACCTAAAAAGGTTTGGGCCGGGAGATATAGAGACCTTTTATAACCAAACGCCCCCCAAACCACAGACCGCAGTCTGCGTTGTTTGGAGGTGCTGAGAGTAACCACTATCAGACTTCTTAATACTCTTCCCGCATAACCATCCAGGTCCGGGCCGAGAGTAGAAACAACAATATTTTTCAAGCATACAAACAAAACGCTCCCCAGACATCCCCGTCTGCGTCGTTCGAAGGTTCAAACAATACCAAAATAACATTTCTCACTACTCCACCATTTCAAACAAATTCCAAACACGATAACCAAACAAGTTCCAAACAGAGCTCAAACTTAAAAAGCAATCTTGACATCGATCGAGCTCGAAAAGTCGACTGACTTTCCATCCTGAAACCTGCACCAAAAATTAGGGTTAGGTTCCTTCCATAAGGTCGTAGCCAACCACAACATGATCCATCAGCTCTTGGACAAACAGTTTTCCGTTGGCAACGATGGTAGTCCGAAGACATAGCAATCACACTGGACCTCCAAGGTTTTTAGCTTGAAAAGAGACATCTATTGAGAGATGTCGAGAAATTTCAAGCTATAATCTGCTAGAGTTTCCATGGCAAGCATTTCAAGATACCCCACTCTGCCAAAAGTTGCACTCAAAGGAAGATGTCAAAAACCATATAACTTTGGGCAAATATTTTCTTGAAAGTGTGCCGCTTCGTAGCTATAGACTCCAACATCTTGCATGGCACTGCCTCTGAGAAAAACAATAGCTCGAAACAAATCTTGGATCCTTCTCTTGCAAGTGATCTTTATGGCTTATGCCCTGTAAGACATGAGCGGTAAAGACGGGAGCGCGCCCGATACGCGATGAAGTAAGGGTGGGAGTGGCTAATAAGTCTGGGGTCGGGACTCGAAGATACTTCCAATAAAATTCCAGTAGTCTCTGGTTTGCTTTGTCTGCTCTTTTGCAGAACCGGTATGCTTTCAAAAAAGCACACGCCTGTTGCTCTGATGCTACTGTCACAAGACGGGGCACCACATGCCAATAGAAAAGAACAGACTAAACAGACTTTTAGCACTTCAATAACAACTGAACTGAAAGAGAGAGAGAGAGAGAGAGCACACGCGATACGGAGTGGCGGAATTCCACCCCAAAGAGTATTGGCCCCAAACCTTGGCGTCCTTTTCGGTATTTCTTTATATTACTTGAACTCTGTACAACGCAAGTAATCCAGACTCTACACCTTCTCCAGGAAGCATGCCTAAGAATGAGCCCATGGCCTCATATTTAAAGACCCTAAGCCCAAAAGCAGTTTACATGAAAAGCCTTCAAACTCGAAAGTATCTGGTCCAAAAGCAGATGCCCAAAAGCTGCCAGCGTGATTTACGGAAATCCATACAACTGCCACATCAACAATTTAAAGCACAGAAATCCGTACAGTCTGCCACGTCAGTAAGCCAGCGCGAAATCTGGGTTGTCCGTACAGGTATGCCACATCATCAGCTGGCTGCGTATCTTTTGTGTGTGTGCGTGTGTGTGTGTGTGTGAGTGATGGTCCTGCTACATCTTCTGTTGCTTCTACCTCTTCACTTAGGGTTTAGGCCCCTCAATCGAGATCTGCACAGTGGCTTCGTTCTTCAGTGGCTTGACACGTCAGCAGTTTGTGACAGCATGTGATGCCATTAATTGGTATCAAGCTTGGCAAGAGTCAGAGTTGGTTGAGCATCTTGAGTATGCCGAAAAAGGCTTACCCCTCTCTTTCAGTTGGGTCGACTTCCAAGACAAGCTCAAGGCTCGCTTCATGCCACCACAGTACCTTGATCAGTTAAAAGAAGATTGGCATGGTCTTAAGCAAAATGGTTCACCTGTTATGTCTTTTCGTAACCGTATTTTGCAGATTGGCGTTCAATTGCGTGAGTCGGATGAGGATCGCAAGGAGGCTTTCCTCTTTGGGTTAGACGAGTACATCAAGTTTGATGTGCAAGTTTTCAGTCCTAAGGACTATAATGACGCCGTCAGAATCGCCTTAGCACAAGAGATGGAGCACAACAAAGGCAGGCTGAAGGAGAACAAGCCAAGTACTTCTCAAGACCAACCGAATGATAAGCACAGTAAGACCATTGGTAAGCATGACGGTAATTCTTCTTCTCAATCTTCTTCTACACCTAGAGCACAGAATTCTCACAATGAATCTAAAGAAAAGGCTAAAACTCAGGACACCCCTAAGCTGACGCCTGATGAAAAATCTGCTCAAGGAATTTTAGGATGTAGGTTAACTCTTGAAGAACGAGCCGAATATGCACGAGACATAAGATGTTTTAAGTGTCACACCAAAAGTCACATTAAATGAGATTGTTCTAAGGAAGCACCTAAAGAACGCACACAAGAACCCACAGAATCCACATCATCTGTGAATGCACTCTCAGTGAGAACACAAATGTGTCCGAAAATTCTCGTAATCATGTAGATGAGTCTCTCATGCAAATGTGAATAGTACACGCGTTGTGATCTTGTTTGATTCGGGCAGCATGCATGATGTGATTAGTGACCCTCTCGTGAAGAGCGTACGTTTAGAAGCTCTTCCCATAGATCCCATTGTGATCTCTAAGTTTGCTCCTGGCATGCACTCTTCTTTCACGCATGAATGTCCTAAAGTGACAGTGTTAGTTCAAAATATTGGTTTTCATCAAAGATTTTGTGGTTTCTCCTCTCAAAAGATGTGATTTGATTTTTGGCATCAAGTGGTTAAAGGTTATAATCCACACATTGATTGGAAAGAAAAAACTCCCTCTCTCTCCATCACAAATGAAGGAGCACCTCTAGTAGTCCTTCGCTGTGACAAGAGCATTCCATCTTTGCCATTAATCTCTCACTCTCATGTTTTGAAAGAGGATAAAACACGTAGTATGATTGTTTCTCTCAGTACACAGTCCCACAGTCTAGAAAAGCACGAGTCATTTCTTAAAAAGAACTCTCTTGGTGTCATGTCTTCTCCGAAGCACGACACGCATTTTTTGCATGATAGAACTGTGATTAATCGTAAGGATCACAAAGTCTTCAAGTTGCTTCGTCGAGTACACCTTGGGGTGACCGTCTAGCTAGATGGCTCTAGTCTGGTGATCAATTTGGTGGTTTGGATGATTGTGTTTCTAGTGAAGCTAACCTCATTGTAGATACAATCAGTCACGCAGGACCAATCTTGACTCTCGAGTCGAGGTCCAAAGAAACCATTCAAGAACCCATTCAGTCACTACGCATTGTTCTAGTTTCTCATTCGTGACAATTTCTTGTATTTTCATCACTATCTTTATGTGTGTCCTTTTCATAGGCATGCCGTATTGCACGATGCACATGATTCACTAACGGATGAGCACGGATGTATGTTTATCACTCTAGAAAAGATAGAGGTTGCTTTCAAGGAGTCCACAATGCTTCACCATTGCCCGTTTTGTTAGTCGATTTTGCATGTTCACTCCTTGGCATGAGACAGTCACTAGAAAAAGCAAGAGCACAATTGTCCATCAAGCATTGGCATTTTTGTTGCGATTTGCCATAGTTGATAGGTTAAGGTCAAAAAGTCAAGATTCGATCACACTTTTGGCATGTGTTTGGTGAATGATTTGACACTCCGTATCTGCATTGCATGCACAGTCATTTAGGAAGAATAGTCTTTTTCGTGAAGAAGGTGGGCCCAAGATCATAGACGAAGTTAGAGCATTGGCGCTGCAGTAGATCATTTTGTCACTTTCGGCGCGGCCCAGAGAAGCAGACATTGCAAACTTTCATGAAGTTCAAGTATCACGCGACCCACGCAATAGAGCGAATCGGCGAGGAGTACTTCACATGACCCCAGGAGTTGTTGGCGGACTCTACGAACGCCATACAGCTCGGTACATGTACCTCACCTTGAAAAGGAGCAGATGTCACGTGCACATCTAACCCTATGTGCATGTGGACAAGTTGTGCCTACTGCTAGGGTTTAGGTAGCCTAGGAAGTGTTCTGGCAACCTTGTGAGCCTGTACGCAGGCCGTGCATGTTCAAGCAATTAGAGTAGCTGCATACTCTCTGATTGCACAACCCATAACATTAGCATCATGACCCAGTACCCAGCATGAGCATGTTCCACTGCATTGACCCAATTTTGCAGCAAGTGACACATTTCTTATAAAGTCATTTATTTATAAGTGACTTTATTAATTATTAGAATCGTGGGGGCTGATTATAGCATTGCTCGACCCAGCTTTAGACAGCTATATAAGGAGGCCGCTCAGTAGAGGCAAAAGAGGCAGAAGGCACAAGGAGGTTCAGCGTTTTGCAGACCTCGGGATCTTCAGCGTTTTTCTCAAGGAGAACCAACGTTTTCAGCAAGGAGAACCAGCGTTTTTGGTTTTCCGCCCTTAGCCTCACGAGAACCCGCAGCGTCTGTTGCAGATTCTCGCCGTCACAACCCCAGCACTCGGATCAGCCTAGCCTTTTCAGTTTTCAGCACAACCAGCCAGCGTTTTGCAGATTCAGCCCAGATCATCCTGCATTTTCTGTTTTCAGCCCTAAGCAGGTAGCGCTTTTGCATTCTCAGCCCTTGCAAGCCTCGGCGGTAGCAAATCAGCCCTTGCCTCGTAGCTTTAGCAGATCCACAGCATCGGATCTTAGCATTTTCAGATTTCAGTCTTGATATCGTCGTCGTCGATGTCGACATCATCGTCGCCGTCGACATCAGCATCTAGAAGCATTGTACTAGACTTTCTGCGATCTAAAGCAAATACCTCTCTAGCAATAGAGAGGGGGGGCCCTTGGAGAGGGGTTTGGGACCCCATTTGGTGTCCTCTTTTCTACTCACGCCGCCCGTGCTCACCTGGGTGCTGTCCCTGCTCACGCAGCCACTGCTCACCTGCGTGGAAGGCAGTTTTTTGTGCGCAACACCCCCCCCCCCCCCCCCCCCCCCCCCCGCAGGTGCAGGGAATTTACAGCTTTCTACTCAGCCTGTCAGGAAATTTGAAAACAAAGGTGCAAAGTACAAATCTCAAAATTTTACAGGGATTTTTACAAGGAATTTGGAAACTACAGAACTCACAGAAATAGCAAATTGACACGTACAGAAAGCAAATGTATGCCATGTAGGCTTAGTGTGGAAACACATGTATGCATAATGCGGTGCGTGTAGATTGGTCTCTCCTCTCTCTTAGAAAGTGAAACAAATAAGGCAAGAAAGATGGCGGCGCACTACATGGTCACAAGCAAGAGGATGACAGCCATTGAAAGGGAGTTGAAAGAATGCAAAGCTCACATGGATGAGTGGAAGAAAGAGAAGAACTTAATTCTTGAATGGAAAAAGAGGGAGGAACAGGCGAGGGAACTAGAACGCAAGGAGTTCAGGGATGAAATTCAAGCCCTAAAAGGTAGCATCTCAGCCCTTCAGAAGGAACTCGACGAAACCAAAGAGGGAGGACGCCTTGAAGATGGAGAAATTCAGCCATCAATGATAGATGAGTTGAATAGTATACGAGCACAAGTCAAAGAAATAAAGAAGGAAGGAGAAAAGAAGACCTCATGGGTGGAGGTTCTCTCCAAAACGCAAAAGAAGATGGAAGAGGCTAAAAAATGGATTGAAGTTGTCAAGAAGGGAAAGGGCAAGGACATTCCGACTACACCCGACATCATCAACAAGACACTAGAAGAGGAACAACGAAGAAGGGTACGCGCTCTACACGTGAGTGACCGGCCTAAAAGATTCAGATAAGGTGGACCAAGAGGTGAAGAGCCTCATGTCAATGATGGGGGTGGAGAAGCCCTCGCACACACAAGCTTGGAGAGTGGGCAAGAAGAGTGAAGGTAATGGGGAGAGTTCAAAAGATCGGGCTCTCATTTTGCGCTTTCCCTCCATGGAAGAAAAGAAAGACTTTTTAAAGAAGAGGCCAACCCTCAAGAAAACAGGTATCTTTTTAGGAGATGATCTTATGCTCTCACGGCTTGCACATATGAGAGAGGTCATGCCAGAGATTATAGCAACAAGGGAGAAGGGAAAGTTAGCCTTCTACAGAAATGGACGAGTAGTGATTACAGAGCACCGCTCTACATGACGGTGCGAGACCTATGGGACCACTCTAAGGATGGCGGTTTGGAACTGTAATGGTTCGTATAGACTTGATATGGGGGCCTTTGAGGACAGCTTCAGAGACAGAGACATTGTTTTCTACTCAGAGACTCATCAGGCTCCAGGACAGTTGATGCCGCATATATCAGGATACAGATGGGAGACAGCGTGCCGGACATGCACCAGATCTGCGCATGGGACTAGAGGATCAGAAGGTGTAGCAGTTCTTTCAGAGAGGAGCTCCAACCACTACTGCACATAGTTCGGAGAGATGATCAAGCCAGATACTTGTGGGTGAGGCTGAGGGCAGAGACTAGACGTTTCTTGTACATCGCCATATGCTATTTTCCTCCCAACACTTCAGTATATGCTTCACCCAGAGGACAGTCTCCTTACTCTGTACTTGATGATGATACCTGGGAGTTCTCCAGGGATAGAGACATCATACTTTTGGGGGATTTCAATGCCCGTACAGGCAGCTCACAGACGGTCTTCTATGACACCACAGAGGAGATGCTTAGAGAGCTAGAGCCAAAGGAGATGGGACTTGCGAGATGCTCACACGACAGAGAGCATACAGAGCATGGGAGATACCTGAGGGAAATGACGACTACTCACAGTTTAGCCATATTGAATGGCTTACCGACTTTCCCATCGTCTACAGGTTTTACTTGTTTTCCACACAGACATGGGTCCAATACTGTAGACTATGTTCTGACACATCCGAGCTTTATCTCTCACATTCACGATTTCACAGTGGGGCCCAGGCCTGTTGGGATAGCAATAGATCATGCACTTTTGACATTATCAGTCTCCTTTGAGTACAATACATCTCAAGCCTCACGGGGTGGTAGACATCCACGGTATACTTTTACACCAGAAACTGACTCAGTCTATGCAGAGGAGATACGTAGGCTTTTATGCACATCAGAGCCAGTATACACAATGGAGGAGATCACATCTATGCTGACAATGACATTACATGGGGCAGCGACAGAGGCATACCCACACTCAACCTGGTCAGAGACGTCGTTCTGGGCACATGCCTCAGAACAGCTGGTATGATGAGGAGTGTCGACAGAGTAGAGCTCAGATTCAACGGGAGCTTACACTGGGAGTGATCACCTATAGACAGTCTCGTATTGCTACACGACGACTAGTGCGACGGAAGAAGCGAGCTTTCTTGGTCTAGATGGAGCAAGATTTATATCAGCTCTTCCTTAGTAGAGATTCAGGAGAGGCTTGGCATCTATTCCATGAGCAATCTCCCCAACCAGTGATTACTTCTACAGAGATATGGGGGCAGTATGCAGCATCTTTATACACTATACCTGGACAGCCACCACTACCAGATCCACCACAGCCATGTCCGGCTACGAGCACCTTCTTTACCACTGAGATGGTAAAGGAGGCCATTGACAGGATGAAGACCAGACGGGCACAGGATCACGAGGGTTTGGTAGCAGAGCACATTATACATGCTGGGGATTTGTTGGCAGAGATGCTTGCACGGTTATTCAACCGTGTCATGTGTGAGGGCTTTCCAGAGTCTTGGAGATTATCTACTATTGTACCTATCTTCAAGACAAGAGACCCCACAGTGCCGGGGAATTACCATACTATCATGGTAGGACACACATTGGCACGGTTGTATGCATCCATCCTTGAGCATAGGCTGAGCAGTTGGGCAGAGATTATGGGCATACGGGCACCTGGGCAGGCTGGTTTCAGGAGGGGTTTCTCCACACTAGATCATGTCTTTACACTCAGAGCTATCATTGAGGAGGGTCAAGCACATGGTAGATGGATATATTGCAGCTTTGTGGACTTTCGCAAAGCTTTTGACACAGTGCCGAGGGCCAGATTGATGCGCCGACTTATGGAATTGGGGGTACCCACAGAGCTGATATGGGGGATTATGGCATTGTACAGTTCAGTGATGGGTCATGTACGCACATCACAGGAGACATAGTTCACTCCACTATCGGAGTGAAACAGGGATGCCCACTATCCTCTACTTTATTTGGTATGTATGTTGATGAGGTCTCTGATTATATTGACAAAGGAGGAGATAGAGGTGCTCAGCTTGCGGGGACATGGATCCCTCTTTTATTGTATGCTGACGATATCGTGTTGATATCAGACTCACTAGAGGGTATGTAGAGACATTTGGACGCATTGCATAGTTTTGCAGAGGATAGTGGATTGTCTGTCAACCTTGGTAAACCAAGGTCATGGTATTTAATACCACGCCACAGTGAGATCAGCACCTACATTCACATATGGGCAGGACAGTATGGAGTACACTGATGCATACACATATCTTGGGGTGGTCTTTAGTGGACCGAGGTTCACACTGAAAGTGGCAGCAGACACTAGATTGACTCGTGCCTATGCAGCCCTAGGCGGTTTAGAGAGGATTTGTTCGTAGGTTCAGTTCCAGGAACCTCGAACAAAGCTCCGGCTTTTCGACACTTTGGTCGCTTCAGTTATGCACTACAGGGTTCATGTTTGGGGACCGTCTGTTGACAGTGCTGGATGGAGTAATATGGAGAGACCCTTCATATCTATGATTTCTAGGCTGATTAGAGCCAAGGCCTCAGTTCCACATGACATCATACAAGTGGAGCTGGCTGCCCCACCTATGGAGGTTGAGGCACTCACCAGATCAGGATCATTTGTACACAGCTTATGGGACACCACCAGGGACAGGTATGCTAGGCTTGCTCTTGAGTCATCCAAACAGCTGGCATTACAGGGAGATACATCATGTTGGTATGCACAGATGAGCTCATGGTTTCAGAGGCATGGTTTCAGCATGGATAGGCTGCCCCTTTTCCAGTATTCTCTTGATGCACCATCTTTGGCTCTTACACGGATGGAGACTACTAGACTCATTCGGCAGGATCTTATCCAGCTTGATAGCAAGAGGACATGGATAGAGCCATCACGGGAGTTGGGTACGAAGAGGTTTTTCTATAGAGAGCATCTTCTCCAACTCACGACAGACGGATTTGTCACACGGCCCAGCTACATGGACACACATCTATCTCATGGGTTACGATGTGCCATAGGCCAGATTCGCACATCTTCACACCAGCTTGGGATTGAGACAGGTAGATTCAGAGGCATACCAACAGACAGTAGGATATGTCAGTTATGCCATGCAAAGCCAGAGACAGAGTTTCACTACATGTCGCTGCACAGTCTACTATGAGATACGGGGACGCTTTCATTGTTTATTCAGAGATGGTTTTGACTCATTAGATAGAGTCATGAGATATCAGGATCAAAGATGTCTCGGATTATTCCTACTTGAGATACAGAGACATAGAGACGCTCTATTGAGTGGGCAAAGACAGAGACAGTCCCAGAGATGCATCTCAGATTTCTTCAGTCTGAGTACCATAGAGGTAGAGGGGACACCACCATCACAGAGCTCGGTTCCCACCCATACACACACCAGCGGTACTCTCATTGATCGAGCTATAGAGTTGGGGAGATCGAGATGACCGCGACTGAGGAGGGGAGCCACGCAACACCGGCGGAGATTGAGAAGAGGATCCACAGGATTCTAGCACGACACCCAGAGTGTCGATCAGGATAGGCTTCATGCTACTGCTATATTATATCATGGTGACACTTATCCCCACTTTGTACCTTATGGCATGATACCATTGCTCAGCCTACCAGCCACCCATAGGAGTCGGTAGCACTCCTATCAGTTCTTTGTTTGTAGTTTTCTTTGTTTGTACCCAGACTTGATACTAGACTCATCATTGTAATCAGTTGGTCTCATAGGTCATTTTGGCCTTTTGTAGACGTTAATATATCATTTCATTTCATCTCATCTCATCTCATCTCATCTCATCTCATCTCTCTCTCTCTCTCTCTCTCTCTCTCTCTCTCTCTCTCTCTCTCTCTCTCTCTCTCTCTCTCTCTCTCTCTCTCTCTCGTTGTTTTGGTCATTGCACATTCTCTCATTGAGTCAAGGAAGGCTCTCCCTTCCTGTCAATAAAAGGAACCTTGAGCACCCATTGGTCACTTATCCTGAGCCATACACCAGCAAGCACTTCCGCTGCACATTACAGATTTCCGACATCAAGTGGGTTCACTTGTTTTCCTCATAGACATGGGGCTAGCACAGTGGATTATGTTTTGGCTCACCCCAGTTTTACACCCTCTATTCAGGACTTTACAGTCCGGCCCACGCCTATCGGGGTAGCAAGAGATCATGCCCTCCTCGCGTTTACCATCTCATTCCAGTTCAGCACAACTCGACTGGCACAGACATCTACGCATACCCGATACACTTTTACTTCATAGACTGATTCTGTCTACACAGATGGTATATACAGACACTTATGCACAAAGGATCCGGGGAGACCTCTAGAGGAGCTCACTGACATATTGACAAAGAGATTGTAGGATGTAGCAGCACAGGCATACCCACACACTGAGCCTAGGCAACAACGACGTTCTCAGAGCATACTCCAGAATAGCTGGTATGATGGGGAGTGGAGAGAGATGAGAGTCCGACTTCAGAGGGAGGCACTTCTAGGAGTGATCATTAACAAGCAGTCAGATTGCTTCTCAAGTTTGGCACGACGGAAGAAGAGGGCGTTTCTAGCTCTATTAGAACATGATTTATACCAACTATTTTTGAGCCAAGGTTCGGGCAAGGCATGGCGACTCTGCCATGGGCATTCACCCCACCAGTCATCACTTCTGCGGAGGTATGGGGTCAATATGCATCATCCCTCTACACAGTCTCGGGGCAACCACCTCTTCTAGGTCGCCAGAGCCATGCCCACACACATGTGCTTTCTTTACCACCGAGATGGTAAAGAATGCCATTGACAGGATGAGGACAGGGAGAGCATATGATCACGATGGCCTAGTAGCACAGCATTTTATTCATGCCAGAGATCTACTAGCAGAGCTTCTAGCTATGATGTTCAATGGTGCCATCTACAAGGGCCTACCTGATACTGGAGTTTGTCTACTATCATACCTACCTTCAAGTCAGGGGACCCTACGGAGCCTGGGAACTACCGCACTATCATGATTGGACACACATTGGCATGGTTGTACGCATCCATCCTTGAGCAGCAGTTGAGTAGATGGGCAGAGAGAGAGGCAGCAGGACAGGCGGGTTTCAGTAGAGGTTTCCCTACTCTTGATCATATATAGACACTCAGAGCCATTATTAAGGAGGAGAGATCACATGGGAGACTCTATTGTTGCTTTGTGGTTTTCTGCAAAGCCTTCGATACAGTGCCAAGAGCTAGATTGATGCGCAAACTGCAGGAGATGGGGGTACTCATAGAGTTGGATCATGGCTCTATACAAGTCAATGGTGGGGCATGTACGCACTCTAGAGGGGATTTATGATTTCGTTCGCTCCACTATCGGGGCCAAACAAGGCTGCCCGATATCTCCTACACTATTTGGCATGTATGTGGATGAGGTTTCTCACTACATTGAGTGATGTGATAGGAGCACAGTTGGCAGTGACATGGACCCCCCTATTGTTATATGTTGATGATATTGTGTTGATTTCTGATTCCCCAGAGGCGATACAATGTCGCTTAGATGCTTTGTACACATTTGCTCATGATAGTGGATTGTCTGTTAACCCGGGAAAAACCAAGGTTATGGTGTTTAACACCACACAACAGTGGATCAGGAGGTCAGCATCCACATTTACATATGGACAAGAGATGGTGGAGTATACGCATACACCTACCTTGGGGTAGCCTTCAGTGGACTGGTGTTCTCTTTGAGAAGAGCAACAGAGACTAAACTGACGAGAGCTTATGCAGCCTTGGGAAGATTGGAGAGGATGTGTTCGTACGTTCAGTTTCAAGAACCTCGAACAAAGCTCCAGCTTTTGACACTCTAGTGGCTTCAGCTATGCTTTACGAATTTCAGATTTGGGGACCCTCAGTGGACCATCATGGCAGATTTGGTAGCACAAAGGGATGGAGATATATGGAGAGGCCTTAGTCTCTATTATCTCTCGGATGATTCGGGCTAAGGCCTCAATGACACATGAGATTATTTGAGCCGAGCTAGCTACCCCTCCTCTCGTGGTCAAGGCATTTACTAGATCAGTATTCTTCATGCACAATTTATGGGACCTCCCCACAGACAGATACGCTTGGCTAGCCCTTGAGTCATCCCCACAGCTAGCACTATAGGGGTATACAGCATGCTAGTAGGGGCATATAACATCATGGTTTCACCATGGATAGACTGCCTCCGTTCCAGTACTCCTTGGGTGCACCCTCCCTATCTCTCACACGGACAGAGATCACTAGACTCATACGTCAAGATTTGATTCAGCCAGATACCAGGAGCACATGGATACAGCCGACACAGGAGTTGGGCACGAAGATGGCTTTCTGTAGAGAGCATCTTCTCCAACTAACAAACGATGGATATGTGATTAGACCGGCCTATATGGACACTCATTTATCCCATGGGATACAATGTGCTATTGGTTAGATGCGCACATCATCGCATGAGTTAGAGATTAAGATTGGCAGATTCTGAGAGTATCAACACAGGACAGGATTTGCCAATTGTGTCATATAGAGGCCAGATACAGAGTTGCATCACATTTATCATCATCCGGTATAGTATAAGATACGAGGCCACTTTCATTGTCTCTTCAGAGAGGGCTTTGGACCGTTGGTTAGAGTCATGAGATATCAGGATCAAAGATGCCTTGGGTTGTTTTTGCTCCAGCTGCGCAGACACAGGGAGAGTCTCTTGAGGTGATCAAGCAGTGGGAGACATTCACAGAGGGAGATCACGAACTTCTTTAGAGCAGGGACTCGGCAGTCAGATGAGAAAGCTTCACATCAGACTTCAGAGCCCACCTATACCAGAGGTATATTGGTTGACAAAACCATTGAGCTCGCAAGAGCTACACGCCCACATCTACGAGGGCAACCATGACATCAACGGAGGCTCCATCAGAGGATCAGGACTATTCTAGCACGACATGGGAGACGTTCAGTACGACTATTTACAAAGGTGGACATTGACGATACACTTCAACGACCGATGCAATACTTTCTCGGACAACGCCCGATGTCGGGTATCTTCGGGCATTGATCATGATGATTTTAGTTTTTCACTTTACTTCATTTTAGTTTGTACCCAGACATTGTATTAGATCCACCAACATTGTATAAATTTGGTCTCATAGGTCTCTCTCAAGGACGTGCACACATAAATGCACACATGCTTACATATAGGCTGATTCTATCCAACAATAACAACATGGTGGAAGCATCTGGCCTCTATATTACCCAGCTCATGAACATCGGCTTGCAATGAACGGCTCATTACTTGCTGCATGATACAGCAAGGCCTCAACCATAAAAATTCAAGGTTCCATTACTCTAGTCACTTCTGAGCTGAGAACATTCATACTCTCTCTCTCTCTCTCTCTCTCTCTCTCTCTCTCTCTCTCTCTCTCTCTCTCTCTCTCTCTCTCTCTCTCTCTGCACGACAAGTGTGCTTGTGTGTGTGCATGCATGCGCACGAGCAGGCCTGCTAAAATCTCAATCAGAGAGGGAGGAAAAACCTCTTGAATTTTTTTTTGAATATCCACGAGGGGCAGCTCGAAGGGGAGGTGAACAGGTTTGGGCTTTTGGGGTAGAGGCTTAAAGCGGGAGAGGAAGCGGAGTGGAGAACCCATAAGATCTTCAGGTTTCATCTTCTGGGGCCAGGGGTACTCCTTATCAGGGGTCTTGCGTCCTCCTTTTTTAAGCATTGCCGTTGTTTTCCTTGGCTTCCTGCATCCCCTACCGTCTTCTTGTCCAACCCTTAAAACAAGTCCAAAGTGTAAACTCTGGTTAACGCCATTCTTCGAGCTCTGCAATCTCAAAAATTCGCCGCTTGCTTCTACCCCGACCTTGTTCAAATTGGAATTCCTGGAAGGCGAGACAAGGCTGCATTTGGCGGAAGTGAGGGAGTTAGATTGAGGAAGAACGGCTGAAGCCATGGCGATAGAGGGAAAATGAGGGCTCTCGCTGCACGAGAGGCTGAGCAACCGGCGCAGCTGGTCTGCGAGAAGAGGATGGGAGGAAGCTGGGGGAGAATATGGCGAGCTCTGGGCAGGCGATGGACGAGGATGGATGATCAAATCAGGAACTGCGAGAGCTGGTTGTCGAGCAAGCGAGATCGACGGGGAAAACGAAGGCAGGCGGAAGAGGAGGAGGTGTGTGTCATCCCTCGCATTTGTAGCTATGTGTTCTCGTCCTTGTCCTAAGTGTGAGCCCCCAAAAGAAGAAGATGGGTAGGTTGGGTGGCTGCATGGGATGCCCAACCAACTAACAGTTTGATTATACGTACAAGGGTAGAGGAGCCAATAAGTGGTCGGCCCCCAAAAGAGAGTCGGCCAACCGCCCAAATAAAAAAGACGCTTGCGCTCCAAAAATCAGGCAGCGTAGCGTGCGCAACTCTAGTTGGTGGGATAGAGGGTTTGAAACCTACACACAAGGTACTCTGTTATGGGTCACCTTCGTCCTTGCTTATTGGCGCTTCCTTTTGTTAAATGGCAACATGGAGTTCTCTGTCACGAAACACCTCTCCTTCGTCTGCATATTGTGCACATTTCCAGCGTTCGTTTCCACCGAGCGGCACTCAAAATCTCACAATATAACTACAAATCAAAGCCTCAAAAGTTAATCGTCTCTATACTAGCTCTTCTACCCTAGTGTGGCCGAAGGTGGCCCCTCTCTCTCTCTCTCTCTCTCTCTCTCTCTCTCTCTCTCTCTCTCTCTCTCTCTCTCCCTGTTATTAGCATGTCTTTCTCTCTTTGTATCGTGCGCAGTTTTGTTCGTGTCGTTGGGCTGCAGGGAACACCGCTAGACACAACACCTGTTGACATGTGGTCGCGAGGGGGGGGAGAGGAGATTTCTTCCTGCTTTAGATATAATATAGATACAAAAGTGGCATCTATTTCTACATACATATCTATGTTAGAAGACGATAGAGCAGAAGACAAGGTAACCCCCACCTCTCACTTCTTTCCTCCAATTACATTTATCACCTCTTTCGAAGACAAAATAACCCCTAGCTCTTCGAACCCTCTTCCTCTTTCTAAGCATTAATTCTTTCCTCTAGTTACATTTACCGCCTCTCAAAAAAGGCCAAGAAGAGAATTTCTCTTGAGAGTAGTTCCAAACTCTCATGAACCCTCTCCCACTCTTCCTAGGTATTCCTCCCTACAATTGCATTTACTATGTGTGTGTGTGTGCGCGTGCGCTACTCTCTTTAGTACAATCATTTCTTGCTTGACAGCAATTCACTCTTTTGATCATAACTTCTTCATCCAAACTTTGATTTGGGTGATCTATAGCCTCAATCAAAGAGCACAACACCCTCTACGCACTAATGTAAAAACAAAAAAAAAAATAGAGTTATGGAAGGCTTTTCTGTAATAGCATTTTCGAAGTGAACAAGTTCGAGGAAATTGACCTTCATCTCTTATTTATATATACAATGTCTTCCGGCACTCGCAAGGGTTCTTCTTCTTCAACAAGGTCCACAACCATTGTTGAAAATAATCCAAAATCTTCTAAATGCGGAGATGATAACACAACCACTTCACTAATGACATCAAAAACCATGATTATGGTATACTTGGCATCATTGCAAAAGACCATAGACAAGCAAGGTAAATACTTACAGGAACTTGCAATGGAGAATGGCACATTAAGGGTTCTTGTTGTTGAGAATGAGAATCTCAATAGGACACTTGAGATGCAAACAACATGTTCGATGCATCTTGAAGAGGAAGTCAAGAAATGTAAGCGCTCTATTGTGGACTTAAATACTTTGAAGGAGTGCATGAGCAAAGTGGAGTATGACCATGTATTGAAAAAGGATAAATTTGGCACCATGGGCCACGATGTATGAGACATGAAAAATGTATGCACAAACAAGTCTTGGGTTTATGTATGTGGTAACAATGTGGTTTCTAATTTCTCTCTCGTGCAAGCTATGGCCCAAACAAAGAATGTTGAGAATGTAGATGTAGAGGAGTTGAAGGAACGAGAGCGACGTTCCAAGAACATGTTTTTCGTGGAATTCCTAAAAAGAAGTTAGAAACATCACCTTCTCTTGCCATTGTTATTGAAGATTTCTTCAAGACCCACTTTGCCATGTTAGGAGTTATGGTTTATGGAGCACATAGAGTGGGTAAGCAAGGAGCCCCTCACTCGGGAGAATGGCCAACTGTATGCACCATGCTGGATGAAACCAAACAAAAAATTATCCTTGATAATAGTTGAATTTATTTTAGAGATACAATGGTGTGTATGTGAAGATCGCACTATTAAGCAGCAAAATATGCGTCGCAAGGCATATGAGAAGAGGAATAAGAAAAAAAAAGGAGATCTCTCATGAAAAAAATGTGCCCAAGGAGGAGGCAAGTCCCTAGAGAAAATAGGAATGCACAACCTATGAGGCCGAGCTACAATTGAAAGTATGCTTTTGGAACTACAATGGAACCCATGCAATGCGGGGGCTGGTATAGATGAACTAGCAAAGCCGATGTTGTACTTGTTAAAACTTGGGAGCATGATACACAAAGGATTAACGAGTTGGAGGATTACAATGTACATTCATTGATGTGGTCAAAGAATCTCAAGCAATGAAAAGGGCAAGGAGAGGTAGTATGCATGATTAAGAAAGGATTGGAAGATTTTGTATCAATTGTGAAAGATGGCAAGCACAAACGTTATGTATGACTGAAAATTATGACACCAAAAAGAGCACCCAATTTTTTACCCGGTTGCTACATTCCTCATCATGATTTTCCTATTTATGCTTACATGGATACAGATCATCCATTTTTTTATTTAGAGGAGGACATCGCTTATTTTAAAGGCAAAGGTGATGTTATTGTCTATGGGGATAGGAATGCTCGCACAAAAACATTGCAACATGATACTCAACAATTTGATATGCTATACATTTCAAGCGAGCTGGAGGAAGTTCACTTGTATGATCGTATTTCAATGGATGAGAAAGAGCGGGATTACTATGGAAAGTTCTTTTTACACATGTGCAATAGCACGGGTATGCTCACTACCAATGGTAACCATCATGTATCGTATAAAAAGTTTTACGCTTGGCCAATGGACCTCGGAATCAGACCATCGGATCTTCTGTATTGACCTTACATGTGGAGAAACAACTAAGCATAATAATCTCAGCCAAAGGGAAGAGAAGTTATCTCCTTGTATGGATTTCAAACATGCACCAATTTATATTGACATGGTTGAGCAGAAGTTATGGATGACAAAGCTTCAATGTGACGCACCATTGGGAACTAAATGGGAAGCTTTTAAGAAAGTAGTTTATTCTTGTGTTGAAGAATTCTTTGCCATAAAGCATATCTATGGTACCAATAAAGGTAGATCATGCAATGTGGTTTGATAAAGAATGTCAAGATGCTTGAAAGTCCTTGAAAAAGCTAGCCACAACTATGGACAAAGACAACTATCAAAGTCATTTGCATACAAGGCATTAATTCAAAAGAAGAGAAGAACATGGAAAGTTAAGCATCAATTTTTTCAAGTCCAAGAAAAGGCACGCGTATGTGGAAGATTTTGGAGAAACTTGAGGGGCAAGCAGGTTGAGAGTTTTGGTAACTTGAGTTTTATGGATATATACACACATTGTAGGCAACTATATGAGCAACCAAATGTTGGAAAGATGTCACTCTATGGTTCACTTCCATGTATGTCTTCTTTTTTTCCTAACGAGGATATGTGTGGGGGGCTTGAAAAGTTGGCCACTCGCAAAGCGGAAGATCTTCAAGGTATCAAGTCAAAAATGATTGAATGGAAGAGATATTTTTCACATGAGTGATGTATAATATGTTCAACCTTGCACTTCAACATGGTATGCCTTGTGATTGGAGCACTAATTAAGTCAAACCTTAGTATAAAGGAGGGGATGTAAACTTGTAAATAACTACCAAACTATAATGATTGGATCTCTTATGGCAAAGTTGCTGGGGTGCATAATGGAGATAAAATTGATGAGTGATTGGGTTAAAGAGAATGACAAGCATGCAAAAGGACAAGCAAGTTATCATCGACACCATAACACCACTGACCATCTTATCACCCTTCGTGTTCACATGGAAAAAATCGGTTGAAAGGCAAGCAATTATATTGTTGCTTGTGGAGTTTAAGAAAGCTTTTGATATGATTCCATGTGACAATTTTTGAAGAAGGATGGAAGAACTCCAAGTGCCTGAGTTTATGCTTACGGTTTCTCAAATCTATGAGAAGTTGATGTGTCAATTGTGCATGGAAAGAGTAATTTTAAAGAATATTGCAAGCACTATTGGGGTTAAAGAAGGATGTATGTTGTCACCAGCTCTCTTTGATCTATGCATCGATCGATTGGAACAAATGGTACTTCACTTTATACAAGAAGAAGGCATTGAAGCGGTCACTATTTTCAATGCGGTAATCATGCTTTTGTTGTATGTGGATGATGTAGTGCTTCTAGCATACTTTAGAGGATGCACAAGATCTTATAGTTGTCCTTAAGAAATTTTGCTTGCATAATGGGTTGATTCTGAATGAATCCAAAACAAAGGTTATGCTTGTGAAAATCAACCAATTTTCAACCAATTTTCACAAGCATAAGGAGAAGCCATGCATTGTGTAGAGGATACCCCAAACCCAAGCAAATATTTTCGAGCAACACCATAGTCGAGCGAGTATGAGTGTCAATTCTATCGAAAGCTACTACATATTACTATAGCAAAACACAAAAACTCTAATTGTGTGATGCAGAATAATATGGCAAGGTGGACGAGGATATTGACGGGATGGAGAACACAACAAGGTAGCCCCCCCCCCCCCCCCCCCCCCCCAAAATCATCTATTCTATATAATAAGAACATAGGGATTTTGAGGGGCATGTGGTTGTCTTTGCAGCCTCCCGCCCTCCGGCTTCTTGGTGTGCTCTCCTAATAATGGGTCCACGCTTGCTGTCACAGCTGCAACTCCATGTTATTACAACTATTCCACCGCCAACCTAACTTTTCACTTCCATGACCCAAGGTGGTGTTTTTGTTTCCAGCTTTTAAAAAATTAAAAAACCTTTAAGCGGAAAAGAGTAGAGATTTGTGGATAGAATTTAGAGGTATTTGCATTAAATCCACTAAAAAGGTCTTAGATTGTAGGTATTATGGCTGTTAATTATACTTGATCAGGTGCCGATAAAATTTTGAAGGTGGAGTTACACTAAACCTATCTTTTTAGAGAGAGAGAGTGGGACCAATAGCCATCTCTCTCTCTCTCCCTCGGTCCCTCTCTCTCTATCTATCTATCTATATATATATATATATATATATATATATATATATATATATATATATATATGTGTGTGTGTGTGTGTGTGTGTGTGTGTGTGTGTGTGTGTTTGTATATATATAGATATATATTTCTACAGCTGTCTGAAGGACTAATTTAAGACTTCTAGTTTTCATCAAAGACAAGACTTTGTTCTTCAAGCTCCAGAAGACGCAGAGGGAAAAATTGTGGAAACATTCATAGTTTAATCCAATATACTCCCTACCAATAAACAACCATGAAGCAACATATCAATGGCCGACATGTTGATATACATTGGACAAAACACCAAAAAGACAAAATAATATTGATTAGCATCGCAACAAAATAAGCATCGGATATATTACGGCGAAGGTACTATGTAGCTATTCCAAAAATACTTTCTAATCTCAAAAACTCTAGGATGACATTATACATTTCATCTGTTCAACACTCATGGTTTCATAGTCATCCTCACACTTTCCAATGCCTGAAATAACTCCACCTTTGACAACGCAGCCTGATGTATGAATTGGTGAGCCTCAGAGTCCAGGCCAAGTACTTGCAGGAACACATAGTATAGATGCTTACATGGCATGTATGTCAGATGCTTGCTTTCCCTTTTCTGAAAATCCTCACATGTGCATCTAGGGAAGTCTGACATTGTCACAGATTAGTTCACACCTTTTGCAAGAGACCCTTCTGTGCTGACATAGAAGAGATGTGTCTCATTGCACACTACAATCACCTCTTTAAGTAGACCTGCATTCATTGATCTTCCACAATCTATCCGGCTAATAAATTCCTTTGTTAACTTTGAACGCCACTTGACAACCTTCCCATCTCTGAATTTTGGACAGAACCCACTTGGTAGTCTATGCTCTCTAGGAACTGAACGACGATCATCTGTTGCACCACTCCCCCCTCCAAGAACAAAGCCATTTTCTTGGAGGAGCTTTGCCTCACTTGGTTGCACATTAGTACCTTGCGCCACCACCCAAATGCCAGGAGTTGGTCCAGGAGGCCCTACCACCATGTCATGGACCTTCCATGTGTGAGTGTTTGTGTTGTTACAAAACCATATGAATCCTTCCACAATCCCTCCTGGCTGCAATCCATTTGAGGGATATTTCCTTCGGCCCCAAAAGCAAGGAGCAACAACACCCTTTTTGACATCCAAATTACTGTCATTGATGAACCATCCACATCTGTCCCCTTGGTCTCCAACCACACCCAAACAATTCATCTTTCTCCCTGGCTCTGTTCGTCGTATTGCCCACACTGTCTTTGCAACATTTGTCTCATCGCACATCCCACCATCATTTGCTTCACCATCTGGTTTTTGCTTACCAGCCACGGGTGTCGTGACTGTAACATACTTGGGCATGTGGCTATCCTCGTCGAGTAAAACATCTGCATCCACCGAAATAGACCTCTTTCTTCGTACACTCTTCTCTTGCACACTTCTAATCATTTATGGGCTAGAAATTCCAATCTCACGCATTGACGAGTGGGTAAGATCCACTAATCTCTTTGCAACTCCCTTAGATGATGATTCACTTATAAAACGGTCATCTATGTCTTTGATTCCAGGCCCATGGGCACTATGGATGCCCTTCAAATATGCATTGTACCTTACGCTTTGCAGCACTGCCATTGCCATGTCTGCACAAGCCGCTTCATAAAGACTAATGTGGTCTTTGTACCCGACTAATGCACGCATGCTTGCATGCTTCGATTCAGATAGGTTTGTGGAGGGCACAAATGCACCAGAGTCATCTTGAGAAACAAATCTTCCACCCCAGTGAGGAACCCTAATATCCCACCATGACAACCATGTCTCCAACGATGGAACCTCCCCTTGTACTGCATGTCCTGCTTTCCAAAATCTTCTCAACTCTCCCTTACATACCTCGGCTGCATTATCACTAGGGGCATTCCACCACTTGTGGCACAAGATCTTATGCTCTTCCTGAGATGATGCATGAATGCACTTGATGGTGTGTCGTACCATGCTCTGCTCCCAATGAAAAACACAAGATCTTTCCCTCTTGGGATCAGCCTTCTTAGATCCGCCAAAATAAACTGTGCATACAGCTATCCAATTGGCATTAGCCTCGTTAGCCATGAACCCTCTAAAAATAGGTTTCTCAAAGCCTGCTTCAAGAACCACATTGTTTAGCATTTTCCAAAACTCTGTCTGGGCATATTTATTTTCAGCTGTGAATTCACACGATGCAATGGTCAATAGCTCTCAGACAAACGGGTCATAAACGTGTGCAGACATTGTAGGCCAGCCCTGCACTCGGTGAACGTGATCAAAATGTACCCACATCTGCTCCAAATTTCCACCGAGTCGCATCCTATTAACCAAATCAACTCCACTCCCCGGTCCCTTAATGGACATTTTGAATACGTGAGGTTGTTGCATGTCTCTTAGTTGACCTGGATACAAAACACTTTGAATAAATGGATACCGACATCTAGTCTTGAGATCTAATACTGCTTCCAAGCCTTTAGAACTGATGTTTCTTGACTGCTTTGCCTTTTCTAGACATCTTTCAACTCTTCTTTTGTTAGATAATGGAGTTATTGAATCTAAGAACTCAACAAATTCACCATCCCCCAGAGCATTGAGATCATCAACGCTCTCACCAACCAGCCTATCCAATATAACATCTTGAGTAGTGATCCGCTCCAACTGCTTGGCGGTTGTGAAGGGGTTCTTCTTGGCACTCTCTCACAATATGCAATCTATTTGTAATTCAACTGCTCTACTCCTTCCTTCTGCACATGGATGTCTATGTTCTCCTAGATGAATGGCACATCTAGTAGTTTTGTCTTTATCTCTAGGCAAGCAATAGTAAATAACAGCAGGGCAAGTAGCAAGACATTCTGGCATTTGACCACAGTGAAAGAATGTCAAACTGCCATTATCCTTTTCTAGCAAACCTTTTGTACCACAACGAATCAGACGTCCACGCCATTGGACCTCATTCTGCATATTGGAGCACAAATAATACGGACATTCATTGTTTAGACACCTGAGATGTCCACAACATCTACTAAATCTTACAACCCCATTAAAAAAATCACTGCTACATGTCACATACTCTATCCACACATGACTATCATGCTTTTGCTCCATTCCAATCATCCCTGAACCTTTCTTTGAAGGAGGCAATTCATATGCAACATAGCCATCGTAATAAACAGGAAGCTCATGCACACTAATGACCTCTTTGACCTTTGCAGTGCAACATAAAGATTGCTTTGTAGGGGCATTTTTTGAATAATAGATATGACACTTGTGTGAATTGGAGAAACCTGTTCACCGTCCAAGTCAACATCAATGGGTGAAATCCTGCTCCCCTCCATTTTCATCATAGCACAGCTTGAAGAGACATCTACCTTATAGAAATGATGATGGTCATGATCTAAATGAAACGTCAAGTTCCCTTTACCATCATCAGCAGGCTCCAGCTTTACTTGAGCACCTGATAGTGTCAATGGCTTCAAAGAGAACCCTATCCCTTGGATTTCAAAATGCAACTTAATAGCATCTACACCAACTTCAACCACCCTCTTGTCTGACTGCACAATCAACTTAGTTCCCAGTTTGGGCCCAAAGATAGTTAGGTGTCTTGCCATAGATAGTTAGGTGAGAGCAAACGAGAAAATGCCAGAATCATAGATGAGAAATACCAATGCAGACCTGAAGTTACTAGAGAAATACCATAGGAATACCAGTGCACGATTAAATAAATGGTCTATAAATACTTCAAAGCTTTTGATTTATAATTCTTTACCAACAAATAATGAGAAAAGGATGTTCAGTTAAATGTGATTTTCGGAATCACAAGAAATGATGATTGTAAATGTGACGTTTCTAGTAAATGATGAAATGTGACGTTTTCAGGTATGTTTCAGAATCAAAAATATATTTCGTTGTCAATCACATTAAACAAATATGTATAATAAACTTCGTTGTCCATGTGGGCTCGACGGCCAAATCATCATCTCCACTCGTGTACACAATAAAAAAATCTCTGAAAATCTGTTATATTCTAAGTCATGATGACCTCATAAATATTTTTCAAATTTAATAAACCAAGTATTTTTAAAAATACTTTTGAAATAGCTCTTAACAAACCTAGTATTTTTAAAACAAGGAAAACAAGCTTTGCCTAAAAACTTGACGATTAAAGCGAATTCAAGCTGCTCAATCACAGAAGAAACCTAAAAACACAGACAAAGAATCTGCCATGCCTCGCAAACCATCAACTTGTGGGGATTCTTCACAAAGGTACACGAGTCCGCCCTCTCTGCAGAGTTCAAATTTTTTTTTCGTGCTTCAGTTATTAGCGTTAAAAGAGGCATACAAAACTGTGCAAAAGCACAATTTTAGATACCCCTGTTGCGTCTTTCAGAAGCATCGTTTTTGCTTGGAAGGTGCACTAAGGCTGCGTTTTCAGCCAGCTTTTTCACAAGACTGCGTTTTTGTGCTGTATCTGTGAATCGCGTTTTTGTGCCTTCACTGTGTTGATATATAGGATTGATTGTCTGGAGCATGTGAACTCACGCCTTCAGGGCGACGTCGTTGACTGCAATAGGAGCTGCGCAGGTCGTAAAATATGGGTGCTTTATTGTAAATACTTTTGAAATAGCTCTTAACAAACCTAGTATTTTTAAAACAAGGAAAACAAGCTTTGCCTAAAAACTTGACGATTAAAGCGAATTCAATCTGCTCAATCACAGAAGAAACCTAAAAACACAGACAAAGAATCTGCCATGCCTCGCAAACCATCAACTTGTGGGGATTCTTCACAAAGGTACACGAGTCCGCCCTCTCTGCAGAGTTCAAAAAAGTTTTTCGTGCTTCAGTTATTAGCGTTAAAAGAGGCATACAAAACTGTGCAAAAGCACAGTTTTAGATACCCCTGTTGCGTCTTTCAGAAGCATCGTTTTTGCTTGGAAGGTGCACTAAGGCTGCGTTTTCAGCCAGCTTTTTCACAAGACTGCGTTTTTGTGCTGTATCTGTGAATCGCGTTTTTGTGCCTTCACTGTGTTGATATATAGGATTGATTGTCTGGGGCATGTGAACTCACGCCTTCAGGGCGACGTCGTTGACTGCAATAGGAGCTGCGCAGGTCGTAAAATATGGGTGCTTTATTGTAATTTCGTAAATGATTAAAGTTGGGCTGCACAATGATGAGCATTGGAGTGTGCATTGTGCATTGTAATTCTTTCACCTACACACAATGTAGAGAGAGAGAGAGAGAGAGAGAGAGAGAGAGAGAGAGAGAGAGAGAGAGAGAGAGAGAGAGAGAGAGAGTGACAAAAAGACTCAATGCAGAGGCGATGAGAGAGAGCCAGTTGGAGGGCGTGCTGGTCTAGAGAGAGACCCTCGATGAATTACATGAGTAATGCAAAGCTCCCAACAAGGTGAAGCTGAACAGGCACTAGATTGCCTTGAACAGATGTGGTGTGAGGGCATTCCTCCAGATACAGTGACCTATGCTTGCACATTGCAAGCTTGTGCTGTGATGAAGGCTGTTGACGGGTGGAAACAAATCCACAAGGAGATTGTGAGGCAGGGATTGTTGTGGAACCATATTATGTTGGGTAATGTATGCCAAATGTGGACATGTATGCCAAATGTGGTGATGTTTCAACTGGGCGGCGTGTTCTTGAGGAACTCCCGTCTCGGAATGTTGTCACTTGGAGTACATTGATTGCAGGATATGTGCAAGAAGGTGAAGCTGATCAAGCACTGGATTGCCTTGAACAGATGCAGCAAGAAGGCATCCTTCCATATGCGATAACCTATGCTTGTGCATTGAGAGCTTGTGCCACAATTAGGGCTGTCAGAAGGGGGAAGCACATTCATGAGCGCAGGGGCTTTTGCAGAATAATCTTATATTGGGCAATGTGCTCGTGGAAATGTATGCCAAGTGCGGTCATGTTACAGAGGCACGGCGGGTGCTTGAAGAGCTCCCTTTTCGAAATGTTGTCTCTTGGAGTGTATTGATTGCAGGGTACGCTCAAGAAGGCGAAGCTGAGGAAGCACTAATTGCCTTGAATAGATGCAGCATGAGGGTATCCTTCCAGACATAGTAATTGAAGCAAGTCCAAGGTTTCCATATCAGCTGCAAATATCCATGTCATGGGCTCCTTAGCACCTCATCAAGCAGGCAATCCTAATGTTTTTGGAAACTCCTCATTACTTTCTTGGTTAGAATTGCTATGTATACCACTCGATTCTCTGCTTAGCATCCTTTTGAAGGACAGGTGGAGGCTGAGGTTCCTCAGTGGATGAGATGAGCAGGCTTCTGGGTCGAGAGAAGGAGCAGTGTCGAGGACTATGTTGCCTCTAGATATGGGGATTCGGAGAGATAGACAACCTCTTGTAGACTCTATGCACTAGTTGAGTTAGCTTCGTCCCATGGATTGACAAATTAATCGTGGTTCTCGCTAAATCTCCAATAAGATAGGAGTGAGGTTAGACACCCGTCCCACATTTGGCTTCATTGTCGAGGATTGAAGAGACCTAAACTAGGGAAAAACACGAGTGTCTTGTGAAGTTATCCTTTAACTTCCTCTAGGATCTCCTAGAGTCAAACCTTTCTTTTTAAAAATCGCATAGCTTAAGTTTGTCGTCTTTTGCTGTGTAGAGGTAGCTTGGAAGTAATCGTACTTGCTGAGTGCCTTTAGGATTATAGGATTGTAGAACTATATTAGGATTTTGAGAATGATTGATAGACGAGACAAGTCTTATGATCAATGCTCAGGAAACCATAAAAAAGAAGAAAACGAGTGTTTGTGGACACTTTCCACAACCCCATCGCATGAGAACCTATGAGTAGGGTAAGTAGGATCCAAGGTGGATTTCTAAACATTGCTCTCTCCAAAAGAATCATTGTGAGTTTTTATTTGAAGTTGCAGAACTTTAGGTCTATGGCTAGAAATAGCATGAAAGACTCCAAACCACTCAATCCGACTGGACAATATGCTTTAAAAGTTGTATGAACCAGTGGGTAAGCTCAAGGACACATTGAGGTAGAAATTTTAAGAGTTTGCAAAAACTCAGATTATTTACTTTTTTTTGACCATTTTAGGCCAAATTAAGTTTTGACTTGATTCATAGGCTTAAAATAGCTCCTGAAAAGACTGTCCATTGAAAAAGTGCAAAAAAATATTCATTTTGGGCATAAAGTAAATAATCGTAAGTAAATAATCGCGATTATTTACTTTAAAAACTGACCAAGGTTAATACCAGTGACTCATTGCATGGGTACAAACAACTTTTGTAAAGGCACATAGGATTTTGATCACCAAACTGGCAAAAAATTGGGTAAAAACTAAAGTCTGTACTGACTTTTGGGAACTTGAGTGTAAATTGGGGAAAAAATTGTCCAAACTCAATAAAATTTGATTCATAGGCTTATATTGATGTGATAGACATGCGTACATGCTCATTTGACCAAAAAGATGCAAAAATTTACCAAAAGTAAATAATCATAATTATTTATATCTCCCCCATTTTCAACTTTTTTGTAAGTTAGCATACCACTAGTTTTGCCAAGTTGTAATAAGCCCACAAACCAAATTTGGTAAGATTTCGATCATTGGATAGAAAATTGTGACCAAATTTGCAAAGTCAGTGTGCAAACAGAAACTGACGACCATTTGACCAAAAAATTTTCAAACTTGATGAAACTTGGCTAGAGACCTTAAGTTGAAGTGCTTAACAGATATGTGTCAAGATTGGAACAAAAACTTGCAAAAAATTAGCTAGAGTAAATAATCGCGCTTATTTACATCCGCTTCAAAAATTGACAATCTTGCACATTTGAGTATGCCACAAGGTCAAGCATATCAAGTAGACCATAAAATCAATTTTGGTGAAATTTGGATCACAAAAGTGGTACTTAAGCCAGATTCTTGAAAACCGAGTCTGCGGACACAAAACAGTGGCTAAACTTGAGCAAATTTTATCCAGACTTAGTGAAACTTGTCCAGGGATCTTAACAGGTTGCATACTTGGCAAACCAAGACAAAAACTGCACAAAACTAACAAAAGTAAATAATCGTGATTATTTACTACTGCTACACAGAGACACCAATTTTGACTTTTGAACTTGTACATAGACCAACATAATACAAGGCCACCGAGAAATTTTGGGTTCAATCGGATCCAAATTGGTACATGTTCACTCAGTTTCTAGGTTGCAGATTAATCCTTTGATTTTTTGCCAAAGTCAAATCTGAAAGTCTCAATTGCTGATTCCCATAGCTCGATTTGAAGTGACCCACATAGACCAATCACAATAGCTAGCGAAAACTATACCATCTTTCTGAAAGAATAGCTAACTTGATCAAAATTGATACAGGAATCAGGTTGTAGACAAGGAATCGGCAGCTTGACAGAAGTTGCAATCCAGTCAAGTGGAAGAAATTGACGACGAGTCAATCCAAAGGTAAGTACTCTATCCAAGGCTTCACAAATCTTTATGAACCTTAGATCTGGTCGTGTACTAGGAAATCAGGGCATACTTGGAGAAACCTCTAGTAGAGTATTCACTAAAGAAAGAGTGAATCAAGGCAACCCCTTGCACACTATTCTTGAAGAAGTCTCATACACTTTTTCAAATTCAACATCTAAAATGTCTTCCTATTCGACTTTCTCAGAAACCGAAACGACAATGCGCTACAAGCATATACTCTCATTTTATAAGACTAATCGTCATGAAGCTCAGGTTTACCTGGATCCTAACGAACAGTATACTATTCGCATTGATGACCATGGTATTGAGTTCAAAGAGGAGATTAGGGCAAACAAACAAGGAAAAATGTACATGGATAGAAACGGAACTTAGTATTTGCAAGTTGATAACCCTCACGTGATAGACAAATGGGGGTTAGAAGTAAACACCATAATTCCAGATATGGCAGCAAAAGAAGGACCACCAACTTTAGAATTCAAGGGATATAATCAAGTTGATTTGAAGTCTTTGAAACGGCTTAGTACAGACAGTCCTAGGATCGGAGTCTATTGTTGGGAGGATAGAAACGTCAAGGATCTTCTGTGGACTTTGCATGCCAAATCAGGACAACTAACGCCTATGAAGATCATCTATATCTTCGAGATCAAAGATAAGGGATCAAGAGATCTACGAACCTACCTGTTTAAGGATTGTTATAACAACAACTTTTTTATGATGACTCCCGAGGAGGTGAAACCAACCAAATACCAAGGGTATTCCATAAGGGATTGGATATTGGGCCAAGGACTAGAAACTTTTCCAAGAGATGAACACCATGAGAGATCTTCTGAGAGTAATATTAAGAAACCAGAAACCACCTCATCTCACGAAGAAAATCGGGTGACACTAAAGCCAGTCCAGGGCTACATGAGTCACTATTTCCAACAGACTGGTTTGAAGGACTAGACTCGGAACACGACCAATTGCCAGGAGACCGGGAGTTGAACCAAATAGATGTGTCAGATCAGTTTATTTTCAAAAATGGGTCAAAAAATACAGTGGATCATGGGATCCATACAACCACTTAGCAAACTTTTAGGAAAGTACTAAGAGAAAAACGCATGTTCGATTTCCATACTCAATTCGAGGGGTTTGAATGACATTATAAGGAAAAGCATTGACATGGTTCCAAAACATTCCACCAAGGTCAATCATGGACTTGAACACATTAGCTCAAGGATTTCTAGCTGCTTGTTCCAAAACAGGGATCAAACACAATACGGTAGCTCAAATCTACAGCTTTAAACAGAAACAAGGTGAGTCTGTTAGGGATTGTGAAACTCAAATGAAGCAATACATTGCAAGATGCCTAGAGCTAGAGATACCTGCTGCAGAAGAACGAGTAGTATCATTGTTTCTAGAGGGACCGCTAAACAAAGAACTTCATGCTATGTTGTATAGCAAGAAGCATACAACCCCAGAAGAGTGTGTGTCAGATGCTATTGACTTAGGAGACAATTGTGATATTTTCAACAAAGAAGATGTCCCTAAAGATAACCAAAGCGAGAAAACAGCATCCACTAAACTAGCTCAAGTGGAAACGGCTGCTGCAGCACCACTTTCAGCCATAGAAGACATGCTCAAAAGGGTGAATGACATGATGAATAACATGCAAAATGCACCTATGTGAGGACCAAGACAAGGGATACCTCAACAGGGACAACCAATTAGGCCGCAAAAATGGTGTGCAACTTGAGGGTAAATGGACCAACCGTGAGATGAATGAGTGCTACTACCAGCCAAATTATGATGGGAATGTTCAGTACGTGCCTATGAGGCCACAAGGACAACCCATGTATAGATATCAACCTAATATGGCCCCAGCTCAAAGACCATCTATGGGTATGGAAAGACCTCAACCCGTGTTGGGTCAACAACCTCCATATCCAGGACATAATGCAGTTCTTGTATAATACATGCATCCAGAGGGAGTCATAGGTGAACAAGCACTAGTGCCCGTTACACCCTATGCTGAGCCTAGTCCATCTACAGTAATGGTAGAAGGATATTGGTATAATTCACATCCACGACTAATGGAAGAACCTGTGACTTATGCTCCACTAGAGCTTGCACCAATGTATTATGTAGCTAATCAAGGTGTCAGACCTCCTATGGTAAGACCCATGATTAAGCCAAGAACGGAAAACTATCATAACTGTGGTGCAGATGATCATTGGAAAATGGAATCTCCATCATACAATGGCGTATTGGCTTCACTTTTTATATCATCATAGATAATCCTTTTTGAATCCATGATCGTCTCGATCATTTCATCGATCTTGGGCTCAAACATTGCCTCGTTGGGAATGTGGTCTGCATGATCATCTTCTGAGTTGTTAGAAGCTACATCTTGTGGCCTCACATATGTTACTTGACCAAAGCGCCTACGAACATGTCTATTGGGTTGCAAGATTGCTGCATGTTGGCCTGCGTCAGAGTCCAACGAGTTATAATTGGCAACAACTCGATCTATAATAGATGGATCAAACTCACCAAATTCGCGAACGTGCTGCAAAGAAACGCGTCTTGTCCGTCACACAGCATGCTTGCATTGATTACAAGGACATAAGATCCTTGTTGAGAGACAAGTTTTTTGGTTGAACGGCCCCACATCCACGTCACTACTCATAATGAGGATAAAAACCTTATAACCTGGACATAAATTTAATCTTCTATTTGGCATCCTCTGTCTTTTATCTCTCTCTCTCTCTCTCTCTCTCTCTCTCTCTCTTTGTTCACACTGTAAACTACCTCACATTCTCTAGTCATGTCCAATCTCTGCACACCTTGGTCTAGAGGTGCATGGAGATCAGACCACCTGGTTATAATCTTGTCTTTATTGGTCAATGTCTATATTTTTGGGTACGAGAAATCTACACACTCACGTCTACATGATAGTGCATGTAGTGGACAAAACCCCTTTGCCTCTTCTTTAGCTGTAGCATTTCACATCATCTTAACATCTCTTCACAGTAGATCTTTGTTCGAGGGATTACTTAGCACGTTACATGTTGGCCTCCAATTTGAGTATCATGCCGTTGAAAGCTTTCCAACTTAAGGTCGCATCCGTAGAGAGGAAGAGAGGGATCACCGTTCGTCTAACTCTAATTTCTTTACCGTAATCCCGAGGTAGACTAATATAAAAACTCAATTTAAAATCTAACCTAATTGAACATGTGGTGATTCGCGGTTAATTGAATATGGTAAGTGTGTGAGTTAATAAGTGTCAGATTCTGATGGGAATATACCTATTGTTGTGTAACTAGTGTTTGCTCTTTGGGCAAAGCACTCCTTCATTGACATGCACCAAAATCTAACATAAATCTAATCTAATCTTAAATCAAACATAAATCTAGATCTAATCTAATCTTAAACTCAGAATAAACCTAAATCTAATCTAATCTTAAATCTAACCTAAACCTAAATGTAATCTAACTTAAATTTAAATTTAATCTAGTTAATTTTAAATCTTGTTTTAATCTTAAATCTAAATCTAATTTAATATTAAACTCAACATAAACATAAATCTAATCCAATCTTAAATCCTAAACCTAAATGTAATCTAACTTAAATCTAACATAGCTAGCTAATCTTTAATACTTTCTTAATTTTAAATCTAAGGTAATCTTAATCTACCGTAAATCTAAATCTAACATAATCTTAAACTCAACATAAACATAAATCTAAATGTAACATAACCTAATCTAATTTAAATCTTAACCTAATCTCTCTCTCTCTCTCTTTGTTTTCTCCCCTTATCTCTCTCTTTCGTCTTCTCCCCCCTCTCTCTCTCTTTGGTTTTCTATTTTCTCTCTCTTTCTCTTTGTTCTCTCCTCTCTCTCTCTCTCTCTCTCTCTCTCTCTCTCTCTCTCTTTCAAAGCCACAATGTGTGTGTGTGTGTGTGAGAGAGAGAGAGAGAGAGAGGGAGAGAGAGAAAGAAGGGAAGGGAACATGAGAGAGAGGAGAGGGAAGGAACATACATGCATCTCCTTCCTCTCCTCGTGTGTGTGTGTGTGTGTGGGAGGGGGGGGAGAAAGAGAGAGAGAGGGAGAGTGTGGATTACCTCTTTGCTTGAGCGTCGAAAACTTAGATCTGAGTTTTCGGGCGCTCTCGGTTTATTTTTTACCCATGTCAGCGTCGCTATAAGCGTCACTATGTAACAAATGAAATAGCGACGCCCATAGCGATGCTGATAGCGGCGCTGTGATTTTCACTTTTGAGTGTTGTACTGAGAGCGTCGCTAATGTGAAATACCTCTTGTAGTAACTTATTTTAGGCGTATAGAATGTGTTTAAGTCAAAATTTTCAAGTTTTGCAAGAAAAAGTTGATTGCTGTAAATAATCGAGATTATTTACTTTTGCAATATTTTGGCTTGATAAATGTATCATCACCTCACGTATCACTTGTACACACCTATTACATACCAAATTTCAAATATGAGCCAAAATGATCAATTATAACTTGGAAATTTGCCAAAAAACGCAAAGAAATCCTTGCAAGCCAAATCTGAGTTATGAGTCACATTTTTTGATCCAAATCACCTCATATCACATACACAAGGTCTACACCATGCCTAGAACCAAGTTGCACCAAAAAATGTTCATCTTGATGAAAAAGTTAACAATCATGATTATTTACTTTTTAGCTAAGATGGGGGAAATTTGCAACTTTGCCATCATAGGACCAAAGTACATGATGTCCTAAGCCCACTAACCAAGTTTGAACAAATTTGGAGCTCAAAATCTCAAAATTCCTTTACATCTACTGTTTCAGAACCTAAAGCCTAAATCTGGCACAATTTTCATCATGTGCACTCAAATGAGCCCATATTTCACTCAGAATATCTATTTGGTATATACTTCAAGTCTATAATATCAAAATTGCAAAAAGTCAAAAAAATTACTCAATTGTAAATAATCGTGATTATTTACTTTTGTTGCAATTTTTTGTTTTGACTTCAAGAATTTGATCTTTACATTTTTTATGCATCTATGCATGTTCAAAAATTGATTTGAAGCAAATTGGACTCAATTTGTCATCAATTCAGACTGCAGGACATTTCAGAGAAGATCTGTCAAATGTGCTAACTTTGACACTCTATTCACTTAATAGGAGCCACGCAAGCTGCAGAGAAGGCCAAGAAGAGCGTTTCTCAAAAGGAGAAGCTGCAAGAGCTACCACCATACCAACTAGACCCCAATTCAGTAAAAACAGTCAAAGCGGCATGTTAGCATATACATGTGGTAGTGATGTGTGTGAAAACACTAGGACCGCCGGGGAATTTTTTCCCTCCTTAGGAGGTTTTTTCCCCCGAGCATTGTATATATGTCCTTGACTCTAGGGCTATCTATCTTTCCATTGCACACTAAGTAACACACTCTCTATTGTGTGCCTTGAACTTCCTTTGTCTTCTCCAAGCCGTGTGCGTTTCTATGCAACCCTAATTCCAACAATTGGTATCAGAGCAGGTTACGTCCTCCCTGGCTTAATCGCCAGCTGCTCAGCACATGCCTGCTCACTTTCTCCGATTACAATGAGGTTTGGCAAGCGTTCGCAGGTCGACAAACATTTTGGGAAAGCTCATAGAGCTTGGTCTGCTCAGATTTTTGATTTGGGCTCATTTCAGCCTCCGTTTCCACTACAGACAGGTGTGCACATGCTATTTTATCATTTTGTGCAGAATTTCTATCAGTGCCATTTTCTGCATAACAGGTGCCTTACAATCTTCTACGGTTTGTGCTACATAGCACTTGTTGTTCCCGCTTTGTTTCTCCTCTTTTCGAGCAATTTTCACATCAGGTGCAACATTTACCATGGCTGACAACAACATAGATGTGTTCGAGATGTTTGCTGCTGAGGACAGGTTGGATGGGGACAAATACCCTATGTGGGATTACATGATGCAACATCTTCTTGTGTCAAAGGGCGTCTCGAATATTGTGCAGGGCATTGATGTACGTCCTGGTTCTGAGGATGCAGGCGATGTTGAGGATGTTGCACGTCTTGCTGCTATTAGAGTTGTTTTGCCTACGGTAGAACAATCTCGTTGGGATGTAAAGGATGTGCAGGATCATGCATTGATTGCGTTGTCTATGAAGTGCACCATTGTTCCTCACATTCTTTCAGCAAAATTTGCAAAACAGGCTTCGGATATATTGGCTGGTCTTTATGCAAGTCGCAATGAGGCTAAAATTGCTTTGCTGCATAAAGAGCTGGAGTCGAAGATTATGCACGAGGAAGATGATATGGACACTTTCCTTGCTAGTGTCAAGGATATCAATGAGAAACTTATTTTTATAAGTGAAGTCATTTCAGACAGTTTCCTTGTGTAGACTGTTCTTGATGCCTTACCAGATTCCTACCAGACTTTTGCTAGTACTTGGAGACTGATGACCCAAAGAAATCCTGAAGTTGTCAAGCTTGATGCATTGTGCACATTGCTGTTGCAAGAGTCACTTTTTAGAAAAAACAGGACTAGGCAACGTGCAGTTCAACAGGGACAGTTGAATAGGTTGCAGCTTGTGCATAGTGATGTTTGTGGGCCCATGCAAACTCCTTCCTTGGGCAATTACCTTTACTTTGTGACTTTCATTGATGATTACTCCAGGCATGCATGGGTATTTTTGCTTAAAGCAAAGTCCAAAGTTTTTATGTTCTTCAAACAATTTCTAGCTATGGCTGAAAATGTCTTGAAAATGTACTATGGGCACCCTCCGTTCCGATCGGGGGGGGGGGAGTATATATCTCATGAATTCAATGTATTTCTGGCTAGTCGTGGGATAAAACACCAATGTCCAGTGCCTTATACACCTCAGCAAAATGGTGTTGCTGAGAGGAAAAACAGGTCACTTACGGAAATGGAACGATGTATGGTCAAAAGTCAAGCTTTGCCGCATTGCTTTTGGCTTGAGGCCATCATGTGTGCCACTTATGTACTAAACAGGTGTCCTACGAAAGCTTTGCAGTCTATTACTCCATATGAAGCATGGCATGATAGAAAGCCTTCTATTGAGCACATGCGTGTTTTTGGTTGTTTGGCATATGCTTTGGTGCCACAAACATAGTGCAGAAAATTGGATGATAAGGCTATCAAATGTATCTTTGTTGGTTATAGTGTTGAAAGCAAAGGTTACAGATTGTATCATCTGCAAACAAAACATATTCGGGTTTCACGGGATATAGTGTTTGTGGAAGATTTTGTTCAGCCCTTGCTGTCATGTACTAGAGACAGTAATGCAAGCTCACATGACATTTATCACACTTTGTTGCCTCTTTTCAATGGTGGAAATACGAATGTAAGTTCCAATGAAGCAAATGTACAGCCTATGGGGGTTTCTGAAAATGTTATAGGTCGACCTATTACTGATGCAGATGTACATGATGTACTTGATGAGGAAAGGGCTGAAAATGAGCACGCTAGAGGCATGCAAAATGGTTGGTGCACACTTTGCATGACAGTAAATTGGATGCACATTTGTCTAGTCGTACTCGTTCAGGCTCTTGCCATGCATCTTATGCATCAGATTGTTATGCTTTGGCTGTGTCTAGCTTACATGATGTTGAGGAGCCTCTGTCTTTTGATGAAGCACAAAATTCAAAAAATTGGATCGCTGCCATGCAATCAAAATATGATGCACTTATAGAAAATGACACATGGAATTTATGTGATTGCCTCCTGGCAAAAAGGCCATTGGTACGAAGTGGGTTTACAAGTTGAAATGCAAGCCGGTTGGTGAGATCGATCACCATAAGGCTTGACTTGTTGCAAAGGATTATGCACAGAAAAAAGGCATAGATTACAAAGGAACTTCTGGTCCCACTTGTCGTATGACTACTGTGCATTTTCTATGTGCATTGGCAGCTCATTTTGGTTGGGATGTACATCAATCAGACATTGTTACTGCTTTCTTGAATGGTGACATATTTGAGTTAGTTTATGTAACGCATCCTCGCAGTTTTGTCATAAAAGGACAAGAGGACAAAGTGCGCAGATGCAAGAAGGCTTTGTATGGGTTGAAGCAATCTCCTCGTGCTTGGTATGAGAAATCTGACACTCATTTGGTCAAACCAGGCTTTTGTAACAGTCCAACAGAAAGCACATTGTATGTAAAGCGTGAGGGTGATGTACTTCTCATTGTGGCTCTTTATGTCGATGATTTGCTGATCACTGGACCAAATGAGAGACATATTGTTGAATTTAAGGCTGATTTGAATGCTACTTTCAAGATGAAAGATTTGGGGCTGTTGCATCATTACTTGGATATACAGTTTAAGCAGTGTGATGGTGGTATTGCCTTGTGTCAGAAATGTTACATAGACATTGCTGTGTAAGTTTGGACTTGAGGATTGTAAACCTATTGCCACACCCATGGAAATAGGTTTGAAGTTGAGTCTACATGATGCTGGCGATCCTGCTGATGTCACTCTTTATCAAACTGCTGTTGGGTGCCTTATTTATGTATGCAACACAAGACCGGATATTCAGTTTGCAGTCTCACGCAGATTTATGCATAGCTTAGGGTCTAAGCATTGGCGGGCTGTCAAGAGGATTTTCTGCTACCTTAGTGGCACTTTACATCTTGGCTTGTTTTATTTCAAGGGGGGATCATTGTCGCCATCCACTATCCATCGGCGGCAAAATGGGGAGGAAAACAACCAACATATGCTAAAGCATGTTCCAAATCTGACGCGATAATGTAGACTAAGCCCAAAGTGTTCTATTGTGTGAGAAAGGACTCAGATTGGGCTGGTTGTCTTGACACGCGAGTTTCCACAAGTGGTTTTTGTTTCGTGCTTGGCAGTTCATGTATCTCATGGTTGAGCAAGAAGCAACCTACTGTGGCCACTTTGAATTGTGAGGCTGAGTAAAGGGCAGTCTTCACAGCTACGGTTGAGTGTGTATGGTTCAGACGCCTTATGGCTGATCTGGGTGTTGGATAGGACACTACCAACACTATCTACACTGACAGTCAGAGTGCATTGGCAGTTGCAAGAAACCCAGTTTTTCATGCTCGCACAAAGCACATTGAGGTGCATTACCACTATGTTAGGGAGAGGCTCTCAGTGAGAGATCAACTTGGCTTATGTGCCAACATAGGGCAACCTTGCAGATCTTTTCACAAAGGCATTGTCTCATGAGAAGCTTGAAGCTTTCCGCAAAGCTTTGGGCTTATTCCCCTTTGTGGACTGAGCATGTCCTCAGGGCATGGCCCTTCCCTTTACTCATGTGCCAGCTCTCGTTCACCGCATCACTCCAGGGGGGATTTGTTACCATATACATGTGGTAGTGATGTGGGTGAAAACACTAGGACCGCCGGGGCATTTTTTCCCTCGAGCATTGTATATACGCCCATCACTCTAGGGCTATTTATCTTTCCATTGCACACTAATAACACGCTCTCTATTGTGTGCCTTGAGCTTCCTTCATCTTCTCCAAGCTGTGTGCGTTTCTTTGCAACCCTAATTCCAACATCGAAAGAACAGTTGGAGGAAACAACACCACAATATTCACAGGTAGATTTAATAGCGAAGAAGGACATCAGGTAGAATTGCAACTTCTATCAAAAGAAGTCTATAAATCGCAACAAAACGCAAGACAAAACAAGCTAACAAAAGGTTGGGGCTCAGAGAGTTCTACAAACAAGAGCCATGTGGAGTGGATTTCCAGAAAGCACATGAACTCCTATCCACAATCAAAGAAGATGGGACGGCCTAGATCTCTGACCAACAAGGAAACAAAGTTGAAGTAGTAGTTACGAAAGAGATTGTAGCCGAAGCTCTCAAACTACCGACAGAAGGAATGACCATGAGGACAAGGGACAGGAAAACAGCAGGCACTTTCACCAAGGAAACTGCTACAGCCACCTTTCCCGATCTCATCAAAAAATAGGTAAAAGAACTTGCAAGATTATACCACCAATACTTCCACTTTCTCGCAAAGAGGCCGCCAAGGTACACGACACCCAATCATGCGGTTGCGACGGCCACATTTACACAAGTTTTAAAGTCGACAACCAGGCAACCCATTGATCACGCGTAGTACGTGTTGTCCACATTGAAGGGGACAAAAAAAGAGGGTAAGATAACATATTAGGAACACCTGAAGTTCTCACAAGAATTGCCTACCATGCTATTGGCATGGCAAATAAATCTACCACTTGCCCCAGATCAGAACACATGGATAGTGTCTGCACAACCATCTCCTCGAGCCACAAGATCTACCAAGAGAGCTTACAAATCCAATGAAGAATCTTTCGAGAGCTCTCCAGAACGGCATAGCAGTGAAAGCTCCGACAATGAGGAAAGAAGAGCATGCATCGAGGAAATGAAAAGAAAAGTAGTGGCAGCACATCAAGAGGAGCCACAACTAAAGCATGCAAGATTTGAGAGAGAAAAGCACTCCTATGAATGAAGCAACCAAGCTCAAGGCAAGGACCCTGCAAAGTGGGTCCCTGTAGAAGTAAAAGGACCAAGAACAAAGCACCCTGCACAAAGAGAAGCAGAAGATCCTAAGGATCTATTGGAAAGGATGTATCAAGAGGAAGAAGCATTGAAGCTGAAAGAAGCTCAAGAAGCAGAAAAGAAAGCTAAACATGCGGCGGAGCAGCAAAAACAAGCAGAAGAAGCAACCGCACAAGGAGAAGCCCAACATGAACAGGGTGACATGTCTCCCCAACCTTCTTCACCTGCTACAGAACATCATGACCATCCCATTCCAAGCCCTCCACCATCACCAGCACATAGAACCACACAAGCTGAGCCCACTAAGGAAAAATAGCCTGAACAGAAAGAAGCAACATAATTTGCATAACAGGAAGCCACTACCCAGGACCAAGCCAAAGCAAAAGAACCAAAGCCGGAAAGAGAAGCAAGTCCTGCACAAGAGGACACAACAAGGTTTGAGCAAAGAAGAGACAAGGAAAAAGAGGAAACCCCTTCTACCTCCACACAGCATGAAATGGTCAAGGCATCCATGAAGCCTCAAGATGACAATGCAGAAGAGGGTGAACCACAGCCTCAAGGGCAAGAACAACCAGCCACCATGACCCGGCTGAGAGAGTCACAAGAGACTGCCAAAACGTCTAGGCAGCTCAGAAGAAATGAAGACTGGCAAAAAAACTGTGCAAAAACCTGAAGACTATTTCAGTCCATAAATCATTGTAAGAACACTTATTATTGTGATAAATTCGGAATATTGTAACTCTTACTTTCCGGATAAACTTTGTAATTGATGATCCGGGGCTACCAGCTTCTAGATTGTATCAACCTTTCATTACCCATCTTCAGTGAGAGCTCCCAGATTATTAGTTTTGACCACCAAAAAAACCTTGGCTAAGGTATAAAATCCAATTTTTGTAAGTTATTTTTAAGTTTATGGATAATGAAATACACAGCGCGAGCTAACGGTGCTCACTTCTCTCCTTCTCACGCTTCCTACTCCCTCCCCGGTTGTCACATTGCAGTCGCGTTTGTTGCATTGCAACCGCAGATAAGAGCTCTACGCATTGATGTAAGCATTTCACAGTATTTTGTAGCTTTTGGCATCGTCGACCCGAGGCTTAATTTCACCATAAGTAGGAACTTACACTTCAAAATAAAAAACTAAGTATAGGCGGGGTATTGGGGCATCATTGCTAAGCATTAAGATGCATTCTCGATCGAAAATGACTAGGCCAAAAATCCACTGCTGTTAATAATTACGATTTTTGCACTTCACCTAAAGTGGGATTTTAGACCATAAGCTTGTGTGCTTAGGTCTTATAAACTTGTCCTAGAAGTTTTGTTACGTTTGGATGTCATTTGATACTGTAACGAAAGTGATTTGTTTGCCAATGAGCGATTGGCTTTTGGTGATTTCAGACACTTGAGTGTAGCTTGAGTTAGATGCGAGTCGTTTGTTGTTTTTCGAGAGATTGACAACCTCTGGTAGCCTCTATGCACTAGTTGAGTCAGCTTCGTCCCATGGATTGACAATTTTATCGTGGTTCTGACTAAATCTGCAATAAGATAAGAGTGAGGTTAGACACCTGTCCTACATTTGCTTCTTTGCTGCCTCTTGAAGCACCTTTGAAGAATTTTTGTGAAGGTTGTATTTTGGTTAAGATGCAATGCTCAAAGTTTCCAAATAATGGTTCAATAAGGGCTACATCTAGATTGCAACTTAAGCATAGTGATGTTTAAAGGCCTATGCAAACTCCATTCTTAGGCAATTACCTATATTTCATGATTTTCATTGATGGTTACTCTAGGCATGCATGTCTGTATCCACTTAAAGCTAGGTCAAAAGTGTTCATGTACTTCAAGCATTTTCTAACTATGGCTGAAAAAGTCTCAAAATGCATTATGGGCATCCTCTATTTAGATCAAGGTGGGGAATATATGTCTCATAAGTTTAATATGTTTCTGGCTAATCATGGCATAAAACACCAATGTACAATGCACTAAAGCAAAACAGAGATGGAACCATGTATGACCAAGATTCAATATTCGTTTTGTCTCGAGGCTATCATGTGTGGTAATTACGTACTTAACATGTGTCCTACAAAATGTTAGTAGTCAATGAGTTCCTAGGAAGCATGTCATGATAAAAAGCCATCTATTGATCACATGCACATTTTTTATTGTTTAGCTTATGCTTTGGTGCCACAAACACAACACAAAAAATTGGATGATAAGGTTGTTAAATGCATTTTTTGTTTTTTGTTACAGTATTGAAAGCAAAGGTTACAAGTTATAGCATCCACAAACAAAATGTATCTTGACTTCATAAGATTTATGTTGTGGAAGATTCTATTCAACCTTTCTTATCATGTACAAGAGACAATAATGTAAGCTCATAAAACATTTATGACACTTTTTTGCCTCTTTTCAATGGTAGAACTTGAATGTTAATCCCAATGAGGAAAATTTACAACCTATGAAGTTTTCTCAAAATACTGTGGATCAACCTACTATTGATACATATGTCCATGATGTACTTGATGTGGAAAGAGCTAAGAATGAGCAAGCTAGAGGTATGCCAAAATGGTTGGTGCATACTTTGCATTTCAGCAAATTGGATGCACCTATGTCTAGTCATACTCGTTCAGGTTCTCGCCATGCATCTTATGCATTGCATTTTTATGCTTTGGCCCTGTCTAATTTGTATGATGAGGAGGAACCTCTTTCTTTTAATGAAGCACAGAATTCTGAAAATTGGATGGCTACCATGCAATCAGAAATTATAGAAAATTACACATAGATTTTATGTGATTTTCCTCCTGGCAAAAAGGCCATCAGTACAAAGTGGGTTTACAAGTTGAAAATTAATGCGGATGGTGAGATTGATTGCTACAAGGCTTGACTTGTTGCAAAGGTTATACATAGTAGAAAAGCAAAGATTATGAAGAGACTTTTGCTCCCACTTTTTGTATGGGGGCTATTGTTTGTTTTCTCTGTGCATTGGTAGCTCACTTTGGATGGGAATCAAAAATTGTTACTGATTTCTTGAATGGTGATATATTTGAGGAAGTTTATGTAATGCAACCTCATGGTTTTGTCAAGAAAGGACAAGAAGATAAAGTGTGAAAATGTAATAAAGCTTTGTATGGGTTGAAGCAGCCTCCTTGTGCTTCGTATGAGAAATTTGACACTCTTTTGCTTAAACGAGGCTTTTGTAATACTCCAATAGAAAACGCTTTTTATGTAAAGTGTGATGAGGGTGATGTATTTCATATTGTCGTTCTATATGTAGATGATTTGTTGATTACTAGTTTGAATGAGACACACATTGTTGAATTCAAGGCTTATTAAATGCTACTTTCAAGATGAAATACTTGGGGCTTTTTCATCATTATTTGGTCATACAATTTTAAGCACCGTGATGGTGGTATTGAAACAAGCTACATTGAGACATTACTATAAAAGTTTGGACTTGAGGATTGCAAACCTATTGCTACTCCAATGGAAACAGTTTTATAAATTTATTCTTCATGATGCTAGTGATCCTGCCGATGTCACTCTTTATCAAAAAAAAAATTAGATGCCTTATTTATGTAGGCAATATGAGGTTGGATATTCAATTTGATGTCTCACATATTAGTAGATTTATGCATAGTCCAAGGTCTAAGAATTAGTAGGTTGTCAAGAGAATATTTTGCTACTTGAGTGGAACTTTACATCTTGGCTTGTTTTATCCCAAGGGAGAATGATTTTCACTAGATTTACATGCTTTTTTAGACTCAAATTGGGCTGGTTGTTATGACACGCACGTGTCCACAAACGGTTTTTGTTTCATGCTCGATTGTTCATGCATATTATGGTTGAGCAAAAAGAAACCTAATGTGGCCCTACTTCCTATTGTGAGGCTGAGTACAGGGTAGTATTCATAGCTATGGTTGAGTGTGTATGGCTTAGATACCTTATGGTTAATTTGGATGTTGGATAGGACACTACCAACATCATCTATACTGATAGTCAGAGCGTATTGGCAGCAATGAGGAACCCAATTTTTCATGCTCGCACAAAGCACATTGAGGTTCATTATCACTATGTCAGATAGAGACTCTTATGAGGAGAGATTAGCTTGGATTATGTGCTCATAGAGGACAAACTTGTAGATGTTTTCACAAAGGCATTTCCTCATGAGAGGTTTGAAGCTTTTCACAAAGATTTGGGCTTGCTTCCCTTTGTAGATTGATCATGTCCTCAGGGCATGGCACTTCCCTATACACTATGTGCTAGCTCTCTTTCACCGCATTACTCCAAGGGAGGATTTGTTAATATATGTGGAGTAGTGATGTGTGTGAACAGACTTAGGACCGTTGGGGCATTTTTTCCCCTCACTAGGAGGGTTTTTCCCTCGTGTGTTGTATAAATGAGCATCATTCTAGGGCTAAATTATCTTTCCATTGTGCACTAAGAAATATACTCTTTGTTGTGTGGCTTGAACTCCTTCATCTTCTCCAAGCTATGTGTGTCTCCTTGCAACATTGATCCCAAAAATATTCAACCTCATTTCAATTAGTCTTTAGTCCTTGTTCTACATTTTTTGTCTTCAAATAGCAACTCCATAATTTCTTGAAGTTCTTTTCGTGCTACTTGTACGAGGAGCTTTGTCTTCTCTGACTCCAAGGTGGCCTTCTGCACCTTGTTAGTTGAGCATTGGGTCTGTCAAATTCCCTTAGTAACTTTGTTGGAGAGAGTCACTGCTTCAATCTGCTAGCTATTCATTCAAAAAATGTCCTTTTTGTAACTCTCCTAGAGTCTTCCATGATATACTCTTCTTTCAAGGCTAATTTTAATGCTTCCCAACTTCTCCATTCCCTTCCTTAATTTTTCTTAGTTTCTCTCTAATCTTAGGAATGACAACTAGCTCAACGCTTTGTATCATCTCACCTTCTGGTAGTCAATGTAGCTCCATCTCCTTCACATATACATGAAGGTACATTGTCACATCTTTCCCGTCACACTCATCCTTTTTGTTCACAACTACATGAATATCTTTGGTGTTGAAACCTCTCATCTTTCTGTAGCATATTGGTGTTGTGTAAATGAAGAAAATTTTTGAAACATTTGAATTGTAGCAGGATCAAATTGCATGTCATGTTTCCTTGCTTGATCACCCATGACTACCCCTAGACTCTTACCCTAGCTTGCTTTCGCATCGGGTTCACCAAGAATATATCCATCAAATGATGTTCTTGTCCATCCAATCTCTAGTTTTGAAAGTTTGCAAGAAAATTACAAGGAACTTTGACTTGATGAAGCTTAGTAATTGATGATGGACACTTCAAGTGTAGCCATGGAAGTTGCATTCTCACACTCATACATATACACAAAACACTCAAAGTGACATAACGATAAAAATTATCAAGGCTTTGATCATATATAATCATGGGTAAGATAAAAGGATTTACTGATGTGTTGATAGTGGCTACCTTTTGGCATTCATACAAACTACAAATTGTTCTTTGAAACTCTAACTTTGTGCTCACAAAGATGTATAAATTATGCCTAGTAATTGAAATGAGTTGCGTCTATAAGTCTTTCTAGTTCATAACAAAATTAATCATAAAATCAATCTCTAACACACAATAAATATATGCACGTCAAAAGAGATAATGTATTCTAATTGTGGTAGAATAATGGGATGTGCTGAAAGAAAACTATCTTGCAGTTGTCTTCGACCAGAGAGAATCGACCAGAGAGAAATAAGTTTTAATATAATTTTTATTGGAATTGAATTTTGTACTTAATATAGACATTAATTCTAAGACATTACATAGAGTAGAAGGAATAAAAGTTCATAGTATCTGGGTTACTCATCTAAGATGATTGAAGAGTGTAAGCCAAATCTAATGTGTAGAAAACAACCTAGTTACGGATGGTAGCTAAGATGCAAACAAACAAAGAAAGATATATATATGTATATATATATATATATATATATATATATATATAGAGAGAGAGAGAGAGAGAGAGAGAGAGAATAAATATGAAATAATACATCTTATACAATCAGACATTCACAAGTTTGTTGGTGACTTGATTGAAGAAGCAAGCGATTGATGGCCTTCAACACCTTTCTTGCACCAACCATGAGCTTTTTTTATAAGAGATAGACATGTACATGTGGATGCTTACAGCTTACTTATATGTAGATCGTAGCACGTGAATGTTAAATATAACTAGAATAGGGTCCTTAATAGAGGTGGAGGGAACCTTCATAGATTAATAGAGCTCAAAAATGACTTGTTCTTGCAGGTGTGGGCAGGTTGAGGTCCACTATTTTGATCGTATCTCCTCATCCATAGCTCCAAAAAAAAAGTGAAAAAAGCTCAACTTGTAACCTATGTATATTGATGACTTTTTTCAAATAAAAAAGGCTCACCATGAGAAAAAATTTCCAAGAAAGGCTCTCTTTCATGGAGCAAAAAGTCACATTGCAGACCCCTTTGGTTAGATTTCCATCTGTTTTCAAGAATACACACATCATGGTGCATAAAAACATAACATTGACCCTTGACGAGGTTTTGTAACCATCCCAAAAAGATCAATAATAAGTTAGAAATGTTATAAAATAAAGGCTAGTGTTTGATTAGGATTTGAGGAGCTCATAGTAGATATACATGAAAATAAAACATGATGATGCAATAGAGAAAATAAGAAAAATATAGTAAAATCGCACTAGCTTTAAGCTATGGACATGAGATGATATTGGAAAAGTAAAAATAAAAACCTCAACGCATTTTTCAAGAATACACACATGATGGTGCATAAAAACATAACATTGATCGTTGACGAGGTTTTGTAACCATCCCAAAAAGATCAAAAATATTTTAGAAATGCTATAAAATAAAGGCTAGTGTGTGACTAGGATTTGAAGAGCTCATAGTAGATATACATGAAAATAAACCATGATGATGTAATAGAGAAAATAAGAAAAATACAATAAAATCACACTAGCTATAAGCTATAGACATGAAATGATATTGGACAAGTAAAAATAAAAGCCTCAACACTTTTTTTTCTTACATTGAAGAGGCACAACGGTTGAGTATTTTCTTCCATGGTACTTTTGAGTGGTAAATTTCAAAAACTCACCTTTAAATGAGTGTATAGTTGAGGTAGATAACTTAACCTCGTAATTAACACACACTTAATTACATTAAGAATTTTTTTTCCATGCATCTGAATCCACAAAGTTAGGTTCATAACATCAATTATGATGGTGCACATGCCACACATGGGAATGCATCCGCGCACTTTCACCATTTAACTATGAACTCAGTCCAAACTTTATGTAGATCTTTACCTGACATACATTTAAGAAATTTAATGTCTATGAAAAATCTAATTGTTTACCGCGATCTTTTACTGCATTTTGTAGAGAGAAGGTCCAAAATCACTTGGAGAGGGAAGAGAGAGGACAGTGGAGGGTGGGGGTTCATTTCAAATATTACTACGTTTATTTTCACGATTATTATCGCGATAGTTACCTCTGCTATTGCCGCGAGTATTATCGTGTTTTTTCTCGAAGCGCAATTTAGCGCTTAAACATTCAAATTTTGGCTTAAACATTCCCTTCCCCTCAAATTTTGGTGTTTCCCTCCCCTTAATAAAAATTAAAGAACTTTATATGAAATTTTTGAATTAAAAAAAAAAAAGATATGAAACATGGAACAATAGTTAGCTATGTGGGATTACACTTGGTTACAATTAAACTAATCACTATCAGTTGATTAACATAATTTAGCATGCTTCACAAAATTAGAGAGAGGAAGAGGGGGGAGAGAGAGATGAATGGATGACACAACCAAAAAATTTCATAAATTAAAGTATAACAATTTTTTATGAATCATCTGCCAAAAGATACCTACAAGAAGCATCATCTAATTCTAAGTCCATGGTGAAAGAAATAGAATTGTCGTTTGTGGATGCGTTTGCTTTATCATCTTTGAATTCATCATCCTCCATCTCATCATTTTCATCATCATGAAAATCATCCTCGCTAAGACTTACGACCGCCAGACTTGAATCATCAATCTCCCTCTCCTTTGTCTCCCCCTCATCCAAAGTAGGAGGTGGAAGAGGGTTGAAGATGGTATCCAGTTCATTAGTGCCAAAAATGGTTCTCCCTCGAGGTATTACAGAATTACGAACCAAAGTTTTGGTGGGAGAACTGTTGAGATATAGATGACCTATAGAAGAGAAGTTCAAAGTGAGTAACATTGGTATAATTAATATTACAAGCAAATAAGAATAAAAAGGTAGTCACTCACCTGCTCACAATTGTGCAAAAAACTAAATTGTCACCCCTCCATGTGTGATGCACACTAGATTCCACCCCCGGGGAGGTCACCTGATAAAAATGTAACCTATCATGTGAGTTCAACAGAAAGGTATTTAAAGTTCTTGAAACTTACAGAAATATATATAGAGAAGGATATTATTTTTTCAAATTTGAACAAAATTTACAGATTTTAAAAGAAAAGGATACATTATATTCTTAACAAAATTCACAGATAAGCGGTTTTACAAACATGTTTTGAATGCCGTGATATGGTAGTTTCACACATAGTGAACCCCCCGAGATTCCACCATGTAGAGGCCATTCTCATGTCGTCTAGACACATTTCCAAACCACTTGCACTTGAAGATGAAGGTATAAAAGGTTCTAAAATTAACTTTTAGTATCCTTTCAATAGTTCCACACTACCTGGCTTCATCACCATCTGTGTCAAAGTTGCCTATGATGCCACGGTCCATGGTGGTTCTACGCTCGTCAATGTGGCGTGTACGAAAGTGACGACCCTTTGACCACATAGAGTTAAAGGAAAGGCACTACAAAATAGGAAAATATATTATATCAAAGATAAAATCAAGAGAAAACTAAACAATATGGTTTAGGTGTATGAGTACTCTACCTTTGGTACGTAGCCTCGTCCATACTCCCATCCTTTGTTGGTGATGTCTTCTCCGTGCGCTTTTACTTCGGTCATTCTCTCATGAATCCACTCCACACTAATGAGATCTGGGAAACATGCAAGGTGTCTAAGCACTGGGGGTGCCCTCCTCCCTCCATGTACTTGTTTCCATGCTTCTCTCTCTTGCAAACTCCTTGCCTTTGCCATTGTCCACAAGTCCATCCAATTGGTCATAACCTTTGCATTGAGAATAAAAAAGTTATTGACCACTTATGATAGATTCATATCTATGTAAAATAATTTTCCTTTTCACTTGGTAAGTGTGAAGTCATCCTTTCATCCTCCTCGTCTGACCACATGTGAGGCATTGAAGGATCAACTTGTGCCAAATACTATGAGATGTAAACAAATGCCTCTTGCACCATCCACCGTTCGGCCATACATGCCTCTGGTTGAGACCGTAGCCGCATAAAATCTTTGAAAGTCTTTAAAAATCTCTTTAAAAAGAACATCCATCGTACGTGCACTACTCTACATATAGCGATCTCCTCCACCCAGGGATTTCATTAACGTGATTACAAATACATAAACATGTTAATAACGTTGAGTGATCATATTTCAAAATGCGTGATCAGTTAAATATTCACGTGACTTTTCCTCAACCTATAGAAATTATTTGGGAGGTCTACTCAGATTGGTTCATTCCCTCGCAGGCTCAGTTTAGGATTCACATAGTTTCCTAATAAGCCCATCAGAAAAAAACACATACTCTTGTGGGGTTTTGGTAGGTTGCATGACAACTTATCGTCTTTTTGTGATCGCGTTAATTGTGATTATGTGAATGTGATAATAAACATTGTGATCACAAGAAATTTCACATGATCACGTGAATATTAAATCCCTGCAGTCTCCACCACGTGAACCAAGAGGTGGATTTGACTAAGAAGGACCGATCGAGGAAATGCATCCTCAATGGCACACACAGTTTCTACTACAAGTGTTTGAGCAGCAAGGATAACATCTGTTTCAATTTCTTTGGAGCTCACAAATCTGTAAAAAGATACACAAGAATATATTAAGTGCTAGTTGAGGTTATTGTATACATAAAAAAGTATAGTTGAGTAGAGTCTTGTGGTGTACCTTACTAGCTCTCTAAGTTTAAAAATAGTATCATTGACTTTCTTGTCCTGACATATATACATACTCACCGGCAGAATGAACTACAATGTAAATTAGAGGAAGGGAAAGTGAAAGAAAGTCGTACATATAAATCATATATGTTTTAAAAAACAAACAATAGAGAGAATAGAGAAAGGGACATTACCTGAAGCATTTTGTGCTAATAATGGGATTTCAACCTATACAATTGAATGCTTCCACCTTTCTTCTCTTTTGTAGTTATTAGGAGGAAGGTGAGAGTGTCTGTTTAGAACTTAATCATAATTATGGAAGCTAAGCACAGTCATAGGAAGACATGGTTCCATTATTGATTATGGGAATCAAATTTAATGCAATGATATTAGAAAGAAAAATTTACCAAAATACTCCTCTAATTTGTGGAAATTCCCAAAAGACCCCTCAAATTTTGAAAATACTCAAAATACCATGAATATCTCATCATAAATTCCAAAATGCTCTTCAAATTTTCAAAAATTCCCAAAATACCCCTAGTTGTGAAATTAAATTTCTTCAAAGATAAAAACATAATTTGTAGCTTTGTATAAGAGTATTGATTGTCTATCAATACAAGATGCTAAAACTAGAATTTGAGTTGGTTATGTAGGCTTTGGAGATGAATTGCTTCATTAATTTAAGACATGACTGCATTTTTTGCGAGTAATTTGTGACAAATTACATGCTAAGCACCAAAAAACGGATCTCAATTGCCGAAAAGGAATAAAGATTAGAAAATCTTGAACAATCCAACCACAATAGATCAAGGGCACTTTGGAAAAATTTGAAATTTGAGGGCCAAATTGGGAATTTCCACGAAATAGAGGGGTATTTGTGTAATTTTCCCTATTAGAAATTTATATTAATTCCTTTATTTCCAACTACAATGAAACTTGGTTAGTGAGACATGGTTCAACAAAATGAGATAAATGAGATGTCTAATGGATTCTGAGTGCCAGCTCCATTGTACATATGATTAAATCACCGATGGCTGTCCAAATTGTCTATCCCTCGGTCTATATCGTCTCTTAAGGGGCTGTAAGGCTACAATTGTGTGTGTGTGTGTGTGTGTGAGAGAGAGAGAGAGAGAGAGAGAGAGAGAGAGAGAGAGAGAGAGAGAGAGTTCTGCAGCATGTTTCCTTGTCCAAAGCATGACAACTATACCTTGTACATCATGATGAAAAGATTGCCTTCTTCTCTGGAGACAGTAGGGCATCCAGAAACTGGTCAAGGTAGCGCTGGGAGATGCCCGTGGATCCTACTGCTTCCCTCATGGAAGCGCTGACTCGTGCAATTCGTTGTCTAATGGCCGCTAGCACAGTACTGCCATCCTGCTCCCCATGCAGCACCTCTTTGATTGCTGTTTCAATGCAATTTCTTAGGGATGACAGTGGTTGTGACTTATCAATTAAAGGCAATGCCACCCTCCACCCCTCTGTCATCACTGGAACACCGTATTCTGGTCAGACATCTTGTAAAACCCCCCTATCATGGGTACCCCTGCCCAAATCGCCTCTTCAAGGAGGCAAGGCCACAATGAAAGAGGAAACAGCCAACAGATGGATGTGAGAGTACAGCCATCTGTGGCGCCCATGCCACAATGAGGCCCTTGTTGTTGACGTTGTAGGAAGCCTGGCGGCAGCGCCCACATAACATCGGAGACACCTTCTATGCGTCGGATGACCCACAAGAATGGCTGCCCACATGCCTCCAAGCCCAATGCCAATTCTTGGGTTTCCTCCCTTGTTAGAGGAATGATACTCCCAAAAGATGCATACACAACAGAGCCCGGGCACTGCCTGTCCAGCCAGCTCAAGCACCTGTCATCTTCGCGATAAAGTAAACTTCTGTTGTTGCACCAATCCATGTGCAACATGGGGAAGATTGGATAAATGCGTAGCCCCAGCGCCACGAGCTCATCCATAGCCTCCATTTCCACCTCGAGTCTATACAAGGTATTGCACATCACCAAACCAGCGCAGGCTTTGGTGTGCTCAAGGAAATTGAATGCCTCCAACTCTGAAGAATCGCGTCCAAGGAAGTCGACGGGGATATCCGCAACGCGAAAACCCTTCATCAAACCTGGGATAAAATCAATGACCTCGTCTTGCATACCTGCAGGAATTGTTCAGGGAAATATTCAGCAGATGTGAAAGATTCAACAGAATCGCACGCATTAATTCTTACCTGGTTGGAAGGGCAAAAGGCCCTTTTGCAGAAGCTGCGGCAATTGGCAGGTAACAAGCAGGACGGTCGCTAAAAAGGGGCAGAACACAAACCATGTAAGACCAAGACGATTCGCGACCTGCTGCGACCAGGTGAAGTAGACAAGGTCGGCGATAAGGAACGACGGTGACGGGTGCAGGAGGCGCAGGAGGCCTTCTTCTAGCTTCTTGTGTAGCAGCAGGAGATCGTCGCTGGAAAGGTGAGGGGACTCCTCGACGGGCTCCACCTGAAAGTTTGCATCTGCAGGAGCTGAGACTGGCGGGTTTTTGGAAACGTAGGATGCATAGGCTGTAGCCGGAAGAGCGCAGGTGACTTGCAGCTCCCTGCTTGCTAAGCCGAGCTAGAGAGAACATGGGACTGATATGAATTTGCTCATTATGGGTGAACAGAACCACGTGCTGGCCCTGGTTGAAGCAGCTGCCCCATTTTTCACCGACAGAGTGCGTGTGTGTGTGTGAGAGAGAGAGAGAGAGAGAGAGGGAGGATAACTTTTTAACCGCCGTGGTGTCCCTGTGTGTGGTGTGTGTGTGTGTGGCCTCCCGAGTCCAGAGGAAACTAGAGTCCAGAGGAAACTAGTGACAAAAGCGTCTGCCTTCGGTTTCTCGGGGCATAGTTCTGGTCGTTCTTCTTGTCCACTTTTATGGTGGATAAGGGGAGCGGCCGAGCTTGCCCCGCCCGACTCCGAAAACAAAACAAAAGAGAGAGAGAGAGAGAGAGAGAGAGAGAGAGGTGTGATTTTAGGTCAACTTTTTACGTTAAGACTGCTTACACACCGGCTGCCCATACTTGGGCATCAGGTACGCGGGTTGTTGTGGCCACTTGGCTCTATGTACAAGCAAGAGACTCTTGCCAGTACACAAGAGTCTCGTGCATGTCTCGGACAGGCAAGAGTCTCTTGCCTATGCACAAGCAGGGATTTAGGTTGGTGTCACATTGGGGCAGGCAAATGCGCTTTTTCTTGCAATCTCGGAACTCCCTGTCACACTAGGTCGTTGGCCATGTTTCCAAAGCCAAGCTGGCTCTCCACCTCAACGGCCACCTTTTCCCAAAAGTGTACCGGCCTCGCATGCCCAAGCCCAAGCGACAAACATGAAGTTTGATTGCACGACCAACACCTTTTTCACTTCCCCCCGCATGCTCCAACGTGACGCCATTTGCATCAGCCACTGTAATCGTACATGCTTTCACGCACGAGCAGGTTAGTCATGGAGGTCCAACTCAGGAAGGGCATGCGGCCCAGTGTGACAGGGGCCTCAGCCTAAAGCGCTACCTCCTAAAACAAGTATCATGACCAATAAGATTGAGCTTAGAGCAACTTTTTGTGAAGGATGTGCAATTTTTAATAATCACAGTAAGATTGGGCAAAGATGTCTGTAACGCATACCCACCCATCCTAGTAGGGGATGGGTAGGGGCTTGAGGGGTGTGTATTTAGAGCCTAAGAAGTGTGTATTTAGAGCCTAAGAAGTGTGTGACCCATCCTCCTCTCAGAGAGGTATATAGGGTAAAGGGGTCAAGTTAAGGCCGCCTAAGAAGAAGGATAAATTCTGAAGTGCGTGCTTCATAGATTTTCAATCTGAGAAGCTCAATCGAAAAAGTGTTGCAAGGCATGCACAGAGTAAGCGACGCTTCAATCCGAGATGTGCACAAAACGCACCAGAGCAGTTGAAAATTTTTGGGTAACAAAAATTGCCATATGAAGGGAGCCACCCTTGGGTGAAAAGAGAGCCATTGTCGTCAACAAGGTTTGAGCCAAGATCTAACGGTTGAGATCTAATCGTTACATGAGCTATCCACTCCATCACCGGGCTCTTGTTGTCCCAATAATGGTTCAACTCCGTTTTAAACTTGGGGGGCCATGGGTCCCATTGCAAGGACCCGGTATTTAATTGGCCCTTTTACCCTATACATATGCACCAAGAAATAGGTAAGTGGTTACTAAAGTTAGGGAAGAAATAAGTACTTGTGAACATGCATTTTATAAATCACCAAAGCACTCACCATTATTGCCGAGTGATCTTTGTGCTTTTAACAATCAGCACACACACTTCCATCATGTACACAATAGAGAGAGAGAGAGCACTTGTACTTGCAACCCAAAAGAAAGCTACAAAGAGGCTTGGCAGTTTCTTATTCAGTCTAGTTTCTTATTCAGTCTTTTTCATAGGAGAGACTCACACATGGGTAACATGGAGAACTCACTAAGTGTGAAATTATTTTCATTGATTGCTAGTAAGGTACTCTCTGTTGGTTGGAAGTGCAGAGCGGGGACTGGTTAAGGATTGAATCGAAAGAGGTAAATACGCTTACAAAAACATGATGTGTGTATTACAAAGAAGATTACCGAGTAGAATAAGTTCATCAAATCCCACCAAGTAGGCCCTGCCAATTTTGATTTGAGGTTGATTAAGGGGTATCTTTAGAGACGCCTTTCATAGGTTTGAAGTGAAAAAGGGGGGAAGAGACACATTGAGGAGAGAGAAAAAGGCACACGCCATGTGGAACAACGTGAGAGAGAGAGAGAGAGAGAGAGAGAGAGAGAGAGGGGAGAGATTAGCCCGTTTGTCGGTGATGCACAGAGCGAACGCGTGCCTTTGAAAGTCTGTCTGTCTGTCTCTCTCTCTCTCTCTCTCTCTCTCTTGCACGGAAGGGCCCGAATGTGGCTGTGTATTTTGTGCTCGTCTGCAGAGTGTGCAATACACCTTGGTTTTCAAAGCACAGCTGTAGCATGGAGCGGGGGATGAAGTGATGGTGTAACGGGCATGGCACTCACCCATTATGCAGAGGAGGAGGCAAGGGCGGTGTCGGGCTCTCAGGGTTGTACAACTTGATCTCGCCCGTCTTGTGCTCTTGCGATTGCGGCTTCACTGCATATTTTGTGCGTCATGTCATTAGCGCACACATGATGACATATTTTCGCAATGGGAGAGCTGCTGCAGTCACCCAATCTCGTTTTGTGCAAAGCGGAACAGCGCACAGGGTTGGGGGAGGAGATGGGGGCAGAGAAAGACTTGACATGGGATATTTTTGCGAGAGCTGTTACAATCACCCAATCTTGTTTTGCACCGAGCGAAACAACGGACAATTTGGGGGAGGGGAGGGGAGGGGAGGGGAGGGGAGAGGGGGGGACGGAGGCAGAGCAGTAGGAAATAGGGCTGCGAAGGGTAGAGGAGTGTCGTGTGACGAGGTGCAAAAAAGGTGATGGCGACAGC